>NC_091203.1:4818266-4986087 GCF_040958095.1 Procambarus clarkii | reverse complement strand
GGCGCACCTCAAGTCCTTCGTAGATAGCAATATTCACGAGCGCACAAACTCGACCTGTGCAATTAAGTCTAAGGCATTTAAACTTGTAAATAACGCAATATATGGCAAATCTTTAACGAATTTGGAGCGTTATGCCAATAAATACTATTTAACCACAACTCACAAACAGTTCCTCAAACACGCCCGCGACCCGTTTTTCAAACGAGCGACTTTGCTGAGTGAGGACCGTGTCCTATGCACGACCCGCAAAGATTCGCTCACTATCGACACGCCCACATATCTAGGCTTTCAAATTCTTCAAATAGCTAAAAGGCGGCTATATTCCTTTTGGTACATCACGGTCAAAGCGAAATATGGTGACAAGGCAAAACTGCTCTACACCAACACTGACTCGTACATTATTCAGCTTACTTGCAGAGATGCTTTTGAAGAGCTTAATAAGGCCCCGCTCATACGCCACATTGATTTTAGCAATTTCCCCGAAGATCATTCTCTATATTCAATCGCACGAAAAGGCAAACTGGGTCTTTTAAAGTCCGAAGTAGGGTCTAAAATTATAACCCAGCTCGTTGCCCTTAAGCCCAAAATGTACTCGCTAGTGACGCTGGATAAACAGCACATTTGCAGATGCAAGGCGATCAGACGACGTCAGCAAGTTGGGCTAGAACACTCATCTTTCATAGAAGCTCTTGAAACAAACACATGTCGGAGGTTTGTGACTAGGTCTATTAGAAATGTTGGCGGGCAAATGTGCACATGCGTTACTATCAAGAGAGGCTTATCCACGTTTGATGATAAGCGATACGTAATAAGCCCCACCGTTTCACTCGCTTATGGTCACCCTGATATTCCACACAATCCAGAGGATGCGGAGGCGGTCATTAGTGACTTGGAGATGGATGTGGACGCAGAGGAAAATGTGGAAGAAAATATACGCCCTGCAGGACGGCGTCATTACCCAATTTTCAATATGTGGGCCAAGAGAGATTCTTTGGCCCAAAGCCTATTCCCAGACTTGCGGTGAAATATACTCGCTCCTCTGCATTAAAAAAAAAAAAACCGTTTACATTCTCACATTAGTGCGTGTAGGGGATGTTATTATTATTACTTATTATTATTATTATTACTTATTATTATTTATTATTAATATTACTTATTATTATATTACTTATTATTATTATTATTATTAATATTACTTATTATTATTATTATTACTTATTATTATTATTATTATTAATATTACTTATTATTATTATTATTATTATTAATATTTTTTGCAAAAGTTTTTGCCGACCTATAGATTTAAGCTTGTAAATATGTATATATTATGTTTTGTTTCAATAAACAAAAAGTACGTATTTTTTAATGTTTTCTTTGTCACGCCCTAAGCTTGTATATATATATATATATATATATATATATATATATATATATATATATATATATATATATTATATATATATATATATATTATTATATGTCGTACCTAGTAGCCAGAACTCACTTCTCAGCCTACTATGCAAGGCCCGATTTGCCTAATAAGCCAAGTTTTCATGAATTAATGTTTTTTCGTCTACCTAACCTACCTAACCTAGCATTTTTTATCTACCTAACCTAACCTTACCTATATATATAGGTTAGGTTAGGTTAGGTAGGGTTGGTTAGGTTCGGTCATATATCTACGTTAATTTTAACTTCAATAAACAAAAATTGACCTCATACATAATAAAATGGGTAGCTTTATCATTTCATAAGAAAAAAATTAGAAAAAATATATTAATTCAGGAAAACTTGGCTTATTAGGCAAATCGGGCCTTGAATAGTAGGCCAAAAAGTGAGTTCTGGCTACTAGGTACGACATATATATATATATATATATATATATATATATATATATATATATATATATATATTTTTTTTTTAAAGTTTGTGAGGGTACCACCTCTGGTGCCAATGTGGGGACCCATAGCCTCGGAGAAGAAAATAAAAAGTATTCAGAGGAGACCTTGTGGTTTCTCACTGAACACTAATATTATCTTCTCCTACCACCCCCATTCTTTTGTATGTACACATATATATTTACATAATATATATATATATATATATTATATATATATATATTTCACTATATATATATATATATATATATTATATATAATATATATATATATTATGTTTATGTTTCTATAAAAGAAAGAAATACATGTTTTTTTATATTCCCCATATATATAATATATATATATATATATATAATATATATATATATATATATATATATATATATATATTATAACCTAGAAGGGGTACCACCTCTGGTGCAAGTGTAGGGACCCATAGCCTCGGAGAAGAAAATAAAGAGTACTCAGAGAAGACCTTGTGGATCCTCACTGAACACTTTGATATTTTCTTCTCCTACCACCCCTATTCTTTTGGTATGTGTGTATATTTATCTTATGTGATATGTGTGTATATATATTTATGTGTGTATATATATATATATATATATATATATATATATATATATATATATATATATATATATATAACATTCCACAGTGCACATATTAAACAGTAGAGACTGCCCCAAACATGGAAAGACCTGATGAGATAATATCTCAGGCCCATCTTAACATCTTCAGGGAACCATGTCGGATGATAATAGCGGGTTATTCAAATGCAGGGAAATCATTTTTATGCAACAAACTCGTGCACATGTACCATGAAACATTCGTTCGAATAATTATATGTGGTGGGGGATATTCTGAGTTGATGAACAATCCACAAATTAATAGAAAAATTATTGCTCATTCGAGCATTATTGATCCTTTGGATGAGCAAATGGATAATTCCCCAATGCTGATAATAATCGACGATCTCTTTACTGAAAGCGCAAATTAAAAAATTGTTTCTGATATTTTCACCAGGGGACGTCATCATAACATCTCTGCCATATTGATCACGCAAAATATATTTTTCCCTGGAAAATATTCTAGGAACATAAGCCTAAATGCCTCGCATTTCTTATTAGTCAAATCAAGAGATCTTTCTCAAATTGAGACTTTGGGACGTCAAATATTTGGGAAACAGGATTCAAAGAAATTTCTATAAATATATAAAAAGGTCATAGCCAAACCCTATGGTTATTTATTTGTAGATCTCGGGTCAAGCACACCCGCCAGCATAACTTTGCGCTGGAATATTGTCGAAGAGAAACCATTTGAAATAGTTTATCAATGGTGAGCAAGAAACAGCAAATACTCGATCGAGATTATAATGATCTTACTTCCACTGGGGGATTTGGAGGCGTGCAGAGATTATATAAAGCAGCTAAATTACTTAATTCTGACATAACACTGGCCGATGTGAAAGATTACTTAAAATCCTCAGACGCATATACGCTGCATTATTTACAACCTAGAAAATTCGCGCGTCGACGAGTTTTGAGTCCTAAACCACGGGTTTATGTGTCTATTGATCTAGCAGAAATGGGGAAGTTGGCAAGGATGAATAATGGCATCAAATATCTGCTTGTTTGTGTGGACATATACTCCAGGTTTGCTCAAGTAGTGCCGCTAACTAGTAAAGATGCGAACATTGTGTGTAGGGCACTAAAATCTATACTAGAGACACCTCACTCGCGCGGGCTGCGGAAAATTAATTCAGATCGCAGGGGTGAATTTTACAACACGCGTGTGAAAAAGATGTTGGCCTCTAAGAATATTGTGTTGTATAGTGTATTTTCTCAGGAAACAAAAGCATCCATAGCCGAAAGATTCATACGTACTTTGAAAACTAAGCTTTATAAGTATATGACTTCGCAAAACACATTGAAATATATAGGGGTGCTGCCTGACGTTGTAAAAACATATAATGTCTCGCCTCACCGAGGGTTGGGGGGCAGAACCCCCCAGAGAGGTGCATGCTTTAACAAAACCACGAAAGATTGTCAATCTATTTAACTTAATTTATAAAAACCCAGGCAAAACATCGCGGGGCATCATTCCACAGCTGAAGGTTGGCGAAACAGTACGCATTACTTTATCTGATCGCGTTTCGAAATTTAAAAAAGGTTTCAAACAGCAGAATACGCGAGAAATCTTCACAATCGCGCGAGTGGACAATAGCCAGAGGGTCCCTTTATACTATTTGAAAGATTTGAACGGTGGCAATATTGACGGAGGGTTTTATAGACAAGAACTAACCCTCACCCATTTGCCCGCCGCCTTCAATATTGAAAAGGTTTTGAGCAAGAGAGAAGTCGACGGTCAGTTGTAATTTAAAGTCAGATACGAGGGTTACGATCAATCATTCGACCAATGGGTCGACGCCGATGACGTACTGAAACTATGAAGGAGCCTTTAGTTTAGAAATACTGGGATCTGATAAGACTATTAGCCGGTCTTAAGTACTCTAGCAGAAAGAAATTAATTGAAAAATTCAAAAAGCCACACATAAATTGCCTATCAGAAATATTTAAAAATCTTTTAAGAAATAAATTGCCCGTGCCTAGCAAGGTTTTAAAAAAACTGAAAAAATATAGTTCATTAATTCGTATGGTAGCTTGCAAAAAACCTTCCACGGCAATTAAAAAAAAAATATTAACTAGCAAACGGGGTGGTAATATCCTATATATTCTCCTTCCCATTGCCGTTAATCTGTTGTCGCGTTTATTTACCAAATGAGAGAGTATTATTTAGAGTCGCGGAAAATAATGGATGAGCGAGTGCCGTCCCCTTTGCCGACAGTGCCAGAGATACCGATGCCAACGCCCCCGCAACAGACGACTGAGAACGCCCAGCCCGAAAGATCGAATCCTACTGTAACGCATCTGATAAATCTGAGACTAAAAGCGATACATCACGAATATGCAATGGCACTTTTAAAATATTTCGACGAGAGTGGGCTCGTTAAATGGGACGTTAAAGGCAATATAATGAGTCCTGTGGCTGGTGTGCATATAATTAATGATATTATATATGGGATGACGGTCCACAATGCTTTATTTGCCCCTACTAAACTACCTCTAGCAAAATTATTTTTTAATGTGGCTTCAATCCCTATGGATCTATTTAGAAACGCCGCGGCTCGCAGACAGGTTAACGATGAGGGAATTAACAGGAGACGGGGCGTGCCTAGCTCGACCTCTGACCTCCCTCCTAAGTGGGTCAAGGTCGGTGGTCGCGGGGATCGGGTCGCCCCCTCGTGGTTGGCATATTAAAAACAAAATACGGCGATTTGAGCATTTATTCATTGCCCACCCGTGACCTGGTACTGTCGCCAGAATGGACACTCATCATATATGCGACCAACGTTGCCAATGCAGATCTGTATCCTGATGACATTCCCAGCTCTTCTTCAAATCGCTTGTATGAGGAATTAAATTGGAATCCCAAGCGCACCTATGAAATGTGTTTACAGAAATTATTGCTCCCCACATCTCATTACGTGATTATGAAAGACGATCTAGAGAGTTATGTGAGGGTTGGTTTAATATGCACCAATGTACAAATGACGGGCTTTAAACACACCTATTCGAAGTTTTTACTGAAAAACAACATTTTGGCAGGAAGCATAAAGGAAATTAATAATGCAATTAACAATGAAATAGCCAATATATTGTCAAGCAAGGAATTGAGCTTTATAGATAAAGCTTATAAAAAGCTTTATCCAAAATACGGGACAACGTATATAAAATACGATTCAAGCTATAATCGCAATAAATTTAATGCCGTATACAGCGACGCCATAATGTCGCAGTTCCAAAGACCAGGTGAAGAGGTATATAATATGGTTTGCCGAATTTCGCTATCGTTCGGGCGTGCGATCGGGAAGGTAATAGGCGCCGAGACAGGTGAGGATTATGCATATATTTAATCAGGGGTATAAAATATATAAAATATGAGACAGGCAAGGAAACTGATTTATGTGTCTACCCACCGCAGCCGAGAGGAATGATGGATAATTTGTGTATTTATTGCGACAAAATTATGCCTACGAGTTATGGTGATCAGTTGGTCAATATACTGGACGTTGTCTCTTTAAATGGAAGTGACGGTGGCAATAAGAAGTTATATAAACCCCTGAACACTTCAATTGTCGACAGTGTGTGCATTACAATGACCGATCAAGAAGGCAATCCTGTTTATTTCGATGCACGAGGCTGCACGATTACAGTTTTGCATATAAGGCCGACTTTGGTGGGTTATATAATTGAGCGTTGAAGCCTATAATCTTCATTACCTCGCATCTAGTCGTAAAATGCGCGTCGATTTTACCCCGCCGTCGGTGGAGGAGTTATTAATACTCCTAACGCCCCCCGTTTCCGGAAGAGGGGGCGGTTTAGGGGACGTCCGCATTTTTAACAGTACTAGGCATCATGTGCGAGGGGGTGGGATTTTTAGTTTCATAACTGGACTGGCGAAGCGAGCGGCACCATTCTTGATGAGAACCTTGGCCCCTGCTGCATTGAGTATGGGCCAGGATGTCATGCAAGACATAAACAGCGGCGAACGCACATTGAAACAGTCGCTCAAACATAGAGGCCTAGAAACATTAAAACATGTTGGGAAGCAAATTGCGGGCAGGCGGGTCGTTAAGAAAAAAAAGGAACAGAAGGATTAAGACAAAAAACAAAAAAAAAAAACAAAGCAAAACAAGAAATTTGTTCAGGAAAATCGACGGGGGAAAATATAATGACGTGTTTGCTTAAAAATTGAATCACTCTCGAAACAACTATTGACAAGATAGCATGGCGGGCTACAAGTACCACTGGGGAATTATGCCGCTGCAATAACTGACGCCTTTCCCAAGCCGTTCTCCGCTAGGATGGTAGAGGCTACTATAGCCTCGCGTCAAACTATTGATGTTTTGCCAGTAAATACGGGGGCAATAAATTTAGAGATACGTATCTTGAATTTAACATTAAAGGCGTGAATGGCCACTAACTAGATATGTCGTCATTGGCTTTGGAACTATCGCTAGCAGTAACGGGCGAAGATGGAGCTAGTGCGATAGGGGATACCGAAAATTAACAATTAGTAATGGTCTATCACAGACTTTATTCAAATCTATAGTAGTGTATTTCAATGAGACTGTAGTCGAAACTAACTCTCTATTCTCTTACTGGAGTTATATAAAGCTGGTGACTACTATTTCGGGGTGCGAGAGATATCGGAAACTAGCGCATTTCTTTAAAGGTAATGACCCCAGCAGATTTTCCGACGAATATTTTGTTGCAATGACTGAGGAAAGGGAGCAGCAAATGACTGAGATGAAAACTAAGGGTGTGCACACATGCTTTAAATTATTGGCGGATGTTACTACAATTAGCGAATACGTTCTGGATAATGTGGATGTGCGCATTCACCTCGAACTGAACCCGGATAAGTGGATTATTCATAGCAAAAGGGATAATGCAAACTTTAAGTACCATATTAAGATGGCGAGGTTGTGGATAGATCGCATAATGCCATACCCGGCTGGCTTAACGGCCATTAATAAGGCATTGATACAAAATAACACCCCGATAACATATACGTTTAACAAAACCCTATTAAAGACTTATATACTGGGCACAGGACAGCGGACAATTACAATGGATCAGCCCTGGGGAACTGTAGTTCCTGAGCGTTTATACATGATTATCGTAGATATGGAGGCAATGTCTTGAGGCTATGCCCAGAACCCGTTATATTTTGAGAATTGTCAGCTCACGAGTGTATTTATAACTCTGAATAGCACTACTTTATTTAATATTGCTTGCGCTTTTCCACACCACTGCGCAAAATTATATTATACGACGCTGCAAGCTTTAGGTTTCGATAATGCCCACACGCTATCCTATGACGCATTTGTTAACGGTGGCACTATACTGGCTTTCAATTTACAGCCTGAAACTATAAAGGACGCAATGCCCCTGGAAGTGTCTGGTAACCTGAGAATTAGTCTAGAATTTAAAATACCTGTGGTGGGAAATAAAGTCATTTTGCTTTATGGTGGCACCACTGGAATCCTGAAAATTAATGCGGAACGCCGAATAGTCTGTGATACGAGAGCGTAAAGCTATGAATTGTCTTGAAATTAACGAAGCGCTGAACGGGGTGTTGGGTCGGGAGGTGCAATATCTGGGATGTTATCTCGCCAATGATGCAAGAAAAATTTTGAAAAAGATCTATGACCATCCTGTGGTATTTATAATTAATACACTAGACGCAGCATCTGCAGATACAATGGGCCATTGGGTTACATTTTGTATAGCCAAAGCAATGACTAAGACAGAAATTGTCATTCTGGATAGTTTTGGAAACCCGAGAATTGAAACGTATTCGAAATATTTTAAGGTTATATTGAATAGCTTTGAAAAATATGATTTGCACATATTCAATGACAGAATACAGCAGTTGGAAACTTATTTCTGCGGGAACTACCCCACCGACGAACGCCCTTGGTCCTGGTCATCATCATTAGAAGCCCACAAGCGAAGTTTTTGAAAATGGAATTTGCCCGTGATGATTTTTTTTTATTTTTTTTTTAACATAACTCTGATATAGGTGAGAACGTGTGTGTGTGTGTGCTTATGTTTCTTGTTGGTGATATAAAATTTTATTAATGTATTTTTTTTTTATTTGCAGAATTGTTGAACGGCTGCTCAAAAATGAGGTGACTGGTGGGATCAATTTCAACTTTGGGACTGCTCTCATCCTGCCAGCTGGGGTGACGTCCCATGATGTAGCGGATATATTGAAGAGTAGTGGTGTTGCCAATGTTCGGCCGATGTGTCAAGCCCCCAAAACTTCATCAACTGCGCCTACGACCTCGCCTGAGACTACGAAGATGCCGGGGCCAGTGCCAGATGTCGTTGTGGCCACTATGCACCCCAAGCCGACCGTGCCCATGCCCCTGCCTGAGACGCGGCCGGCGCCAGAGTACCGCCCCGCGGCCCGCCTTGTTGTTGGCTCTATGGATTCACGGGTGGTAGCAATGACTGCGGTGCCGACCCCGGCGGGGCCAGGGCCATTCCCAACAACGGCAACAACAACAAGAACTGCAACAACTACAACGG
Organism: Procambarus clarkii; assembly: GCF_040958095.1. Lineage (NCBI taxonomy): Eukaryota > Metazoa > Arthropoda > Malacostraca > Decapoda > Cambaridae > Procambarus > Procambarus clarkii. The sequence goes on along the minus strand of NC_091203.1, from coordinate 4,977,026 downwards.
CAGCAACAACAACAACAGAGCCCAAAGCTAAGAAGGCGGCGAAGAGTGGAGGGATGGCTCTAAAAACGAAAGCAACAACAACAGAGCCGAAAGCTAAGAAGGCGGCGAAGAGTGGAGAGATGACTCTAAAAACGAAAGCAACAACAGAGCCCAAAGCTAAGAAGGCGGCGAAGAGTGGAGAGATAGCTCTAAAAACGAAAGCTTCGACAGCGCCTTTGATGAAGGACATTGCAAAAACCAGTCGCCCTGCGGAAGAGTGTAAAATCACCTGGGAACGGCTTCACAGGGGCCCACACCGGGGCCCTGTCGGACTAGGCTATCTACGCGAGGCCAACGCAAGAGGACGACGACGACGACCCCATATGATAAGAGGTCGAGCAACCGCGAGACTTCCCCCCAGCCATCTACCTCGGGATATGTACCTCCAACAAGACGCCCCAACCCGCCTCTCCCAGCGACTCGCCCGCGGGAGGCAGTTACCCACATTAGCGAGAGTGAAGACGAGGATGTCCGACAGACCCTCCAGAAATTAGCGATGGTGTGCCGCGTATTCCCTATGGCACCTAAGACACAAGAGCTGAACGCGGAGGACATATTGTCTTCGCAGACCTTAAACGCCGCGGTGGAACTCTTTAGTGAAAATCAATCGTTAGCCATGGAAAAGTTGGGCCTGGCTACGATTGACATGTTCACAAGGCAGTTCGAGCTGGTGGAGGGATTCGATGATGAGGTCTCGGACCTCTTCGAGTGTGGGCAGAGAAAATTCTATGAGCCAGACTATGTAGAGCCCACTCCAGCCATGGACTTGGGCACGCCGACCATGCACGAAGCAGCTTTATTGCCCTCGGGCGTCATACGAAAACTTAATTAAATTGAATGTATTGCAGTGTCATATATTATTGCAGTTATGTGTATTGTAATGTTATGTTATGTTATGTATTTGTTGTAGTTTTTTTTGTTAAATAAAAAAGAACTAACGATGAAATAAATAATGTTTTTTAATTTACCGGTGGGAGATATCTATAATACTGAATGAATGAAATGATGAATGACGAATAATTATGTCTTTTCTGATGTTGTCTCTTTCCTATGAAAAAAAAATATTTGATAATGTTCTTTCCTCTGAAATTAAACATAAATACTTGTTTCCATATTTTGGATGAAAAAAAAACATGAAATAATAATACGTGTTGTTTCCAGATCTTAATAATAAGCAAACTCATGATCTTAATAATTAACTAACCAGTGTTTGGAAATAAAATGGAACTTGCATATATTTTTTTTCTGTCAATTATCTTAGTTTCCCCCTCGACGAAAACGGGACTGGCCCGCCCGTGAAGATGTTTTCTATGAAACGGAATCTAGAGAAAATGAGACATATATTCTGGGTAACTGATTGAAAAAATATAACTTGAGTCTTTCTCATTTTATTTTTTACCTGATTATTGAAACCTTACCAAATGTAAAGACAAACCCTTTATTTCAGATACACTTCTCAGCAGGAATTAAAAAAACACAGATTTTTTTGTATATACATAAAAAACACACGCACACATATACTAGCGCCATAAAATACTCCAAAAAAACTTTTATATTCCTTTCACCAGTGCATTTTTTGGTTTTCATCTATTGAACATTCATCCTCTGTACCTTTTATAAGTTGGGACCCCCTTCTTGATGCCTTAGACTCATCTTAAAAGCAAACGACAAATCGTAAAAAAAACAGGTTAGGATAGCGGCCCCAGTTCCTCAGGGTACACCCTGGGTGGTGGGCCCCGGTGTACCCCTGGGGGGAAAAGGACAACCCCACCCTGCCAGCCAGCCAGGTGCGCGCCCACCGTGCCCTAACCTAACCACCTAAAATAAGTTTTTTACGATTTGGTCCGACCACCTAACCTAACCTAACCTAACCACCTAAAATAAGTTTTTTACGATTTGGTCCGACGGGGTCGAGTCGGCATGGAAGTGCCCAACTGTTTCTGAAAAATTTATTCCCCATGTGTCTTGCTTTTACACTACTTACAACAGGTAGAACAGTGGCAGTTTTGCTAGTGAGTCTGCCTTTTCATTACCATCTATGCCAATGTGACTTGATATCCAATTGTAGGGTGATTGACAGCCCTCGATTATGGGTTTCTTTTTCTATATGTTGAATTTCTGTGAGGAGTTGTATATTATCTCTGTGCTGATTGGATAACAATGCCTGGAGCAAAGATTTAGAGTTTGTATGAATGATGAACATCATGTATATTATTCTCAATTGTATAGTTTATTGCCTCCTTCAGGGAATTAATTCGTTTGCAATGTTGAGCACTCACTATTCATGCACCAGTAAGCTTTATGGTTGGTAGTGTAAACTGCTGCCCAGCAGAACCTTGTTCTTGATCAACTGATCCGTCTGTGAAGATGTGAGTCGTTGTGGGTCTAGAGATAGTTTCCGTTTGTTGTTCTATTTCCTCCTTGAGCCTCTGCGGGTCACATGCTGATTTTTTAACTGATAATCTTTCAATGATTATCTTTAGATTCGATTCTTCCCATGGAGGAGGCTGTCGAAAGTGTTGATATGGTCTATCTTCCCCTTTGTTTTTAATGGTCAATTTCATGTCCATTTTCTCTAAAATCTTGACCACATTATCCATCCATGAGCTTGTTCTATACTGTAGGTTTTTCTGAAAGGATCTCTGTATGCTGTCTTTGATTGACTGTCTGGCGGTTGTTCCAATAAGTTTTCCTATTATGGTGGCTATCCTTTGTTTCATCCTGTTTTCTAATGCTGGTAAATTTGTTTCCATTCTAAGGTTCTCTCTACGCGTTCATGTAGGTGCTCCCAGCATTGTTCTCAGAGCATCATTTTGGGACACTTCCAGTTTCTCCCATTGGTTAACACTGAGGGATGTAAGAGCAGGAGCAGCATAGTCGATGAGTGACCTAACTGCTTGAACGTAGTACGGGTAGAGTATGGGTAGAGATGCACCCTCTCTAAGTCAAAGAGCTCTCTTTGACTTAGTCAAAGTCTTTGACCTCTCTCTGGTCAAAGAGCGCAAAGCTGAGTTTCTGGCTTTACAGCGTTGCCAAAGATATTTAATTTCTTGAGTGAATTTCAACTGGTTGTCTATTAAGAAGTAACAGTAACAAGTAACAGTCTCCGTGGTGTAGTGGTAAGACACTCGCCTGGCGTTCCGCGAGCGCTTTGTCATGGGTTCGTATCCTGGCCGGGGAGGATTTACTGGGCGCAATTCCTTAACTGTAGCCTCTGTTTAACACAACAGTAAAATGTGTACTTGGATGAAAAAAACGATTCTTCGCGGCAGGGGATCGTATTCCAGGGACCTGCCCGAAACGCTACGCGTACTAGTGGTTGTACAAGAATGTAACAACTCTTGTATATATCTCAAAAAAAAAGACTCCTAGGTATTGAAAGAGGAACCCATTCAATTCCTTGTCCTTGTATTGCCAGTCTTGAGGAGACTCTTGGTTGGGTTGAAGCGTCTTTGCTGCATCCAGCTACTGGGTATTTGATGATGTAGTGATCATCATTTCTGCTTGGGAGGTCTTGGAGGCAACGGCAGGTATGTTCGTTTTGCTGCCTTGATATATTCTGTTGCTGTTTCTTAGTGGATTGGTGCTTCTTTGTTTCCTCCAGTAGTTGGAGGCCCTGTCCATGCTCAGACTAGATGGATTTGGTGCGTCAGACTGTTGCTGATCTTCATTTATTCGGACTTGCCGAGGGGTGTACCACTGGCTTTTTACCGAGGGTCTGGTCGATTGGGGTCTAGAAGTTGTTACTTTGGGTTGCTGGGTTGATCCGAAAACTAGTATTCTTTTTTACCCTTTCTGGACATCGTTTGTTCCAGGCGTGATGTGTATCCCCGCAGTTCGGGCATTTTGCTTTCGTTTGTTTGCCTTCCTTTGTGCAGATTCTTGCATATGTCGGTATTGTGAAACTCGCTACATACACCACATCGTTCCGAGCCTCTGCAGCCATCTTTGTGGTGGCCGAAGCGCTGACATCTGTAACAGCGCAAGGGTTCTGGGTTGTACAGTCTTAGCCTGAATTGACCATACATCCCAACACTCAGAGTGTTGATGCGAGGTCCTTTTATTGTTACAAGAACCTGTCTGTTTCAATGTTGTTGTGCTTGCATCTTTCCGCCGTTGTGACGTTTTGGGCATTCTAGGAGTCTGTTTGCATGAAACTTCGACCGGGAAATTTTGAACTATAATTTTGGAGATTTTTTCTTCTGGTTTCAGTTCAACTAGGTGTTCTGTGTTCCTGAGGTTTGTGAATTATATCCGGATTAGCTGTGGATATGTATATCTACCTCTAATGTCGGGCTTCGCTCTAAGATTCTGATCCTGGATTATTCTTTTCCAGTGCGGCAATGTAAGCATAAGTGGGACCATCTACTGGTTTTTTGGTTTTGAATATGGTCCTTGGCATGTGTTTGGGTGCTGCTCTTGAGTTCTGGTTGGCTTCTAGTTTCGTTTCTTTGGACGTTTCTTCAGTTCTTCTTCGTTTGTTTGCCTTTCCGTTGTCTACAAGTTGCCATGGTGCTTCTTTTAGGGCTGGGTCGTCTTCAGCAATTTTCCTTGCTCTTGCTACTAGATCACTGTGTCCTTCTGACGATTGTTTGAGTGATAAAGATTAAGCCACCAAGAGGTGGCACGGGCATGAATTAGCCCGTAAGTGGTACAATTCTTTTTTTCAGTATTCTCAGGTTGCAATGATCAACCAGGCTGTGACTCATACGTCAGGCTGCGAGCAGCCGCGTCTAACAGCCTGGTTGATCAGTCCAGCAACCAAGGAGGCCTGGTCGACGACCGGGCCGCGGGGACGCTAAGCCCCGGAAGCACCTCAAGGAAACCTGCATTTAACCATCAAAGCTGTTATCGCGGGGGAGGATACTGCTTCACAGTCTTTATGAGGGTGTCCAGCTGCTGGACACCTTTGTTGACCAGGAGACAAATGTTGATGGCTTCAGGGTGGCCACTGCAAGATTCAGGAACTCTTAAAGCTCTTCTAAGGTCGTTGGTTGCTTCACATTCCAGAAGATAGTGAAGTAATGCCTTTTCTGTGACAGTTTGGCAGAAGTTCAGAGACATGAACCCAGCGATAGGTGATGTAAAAGGGGATTTCGATGTGGATTTTAATATATAACTTATTTAGGAATATTCTAAACAAAGCACAGGAACGTAGTATACCATACAAATTGAATAGATCGATACTAATGACCCAAAGTGGATAACAAATAATTTAAAGAACCTTATAGGTAAAAAGAGAGCTTGGTACAAAAGGATTAAGAATGGGGAAGTCAGTTTAGAACAGGAATTCATACAACTAGTTAGAAATGTTAAAAAAGAGATTAGGAAAGCAAAAAGAAACTATAAAGTTCGCATAGCAGAGCAAGCAAAGTCAAATCCTAAAGGTTTTTTTCAGTTATATCGAACTAAAACTAGGGAAGGATAGGTCCATAGGTATATAAATCAGAACATTTGTATCCTTCCCCCTTTAATTTAACTAGCATTACGGAACACATCCCTTGAAAGCCTCTACTAACTTGGGGCCGCATACCCAAACTCTAATAACACCAGAGAAGAACCCAGTTGCATCACAGTAGGGCCATAACAGTTAGTATAAATAGGGGTCAAGTCAGAGTCAAGTTAGTATAAATAGAGTCAGGTGCTGTCACACAGTCAGTCAGGTGCTGTCACAGTGAGAGGTTGTGTTAGCTGGAGCTCTGGAGTAACATTATTATTGCAATAATGGAAGGATTAGTTAATGATTTGGTGAGTTTTGGTTGGAGCTCTGAGAGCAGAGATGGATTCCCTGCGGGAGGAGGTACGACGGCTGAGACTTCGAGAGGAAACGAAGGAGGAGACCAATGTTGACGAGACCTCATGTGGAGAGTAGTGAAAGACAGGGTCTTAAGAAGACCTTGACAAGGCCGCCTACAGACGCCCTAAGGACGGCAAATTCATTTGCCGTGTTGGAGGACGAGTGCTGTAGTGCGCCTGCAGCGAGGAAATCAGCGAGGAACGACGGAGCGCTGGCTCCTCAGGCTGCTCAGAAAGTTAGGGCAGTACGAAGCGAATTTTGTTCTGGGAGATTCCCAGGTGAGGTATTTAGACAGAACGATTTTGTGGCCAGAGATAAAGGAAACAGGTTAAGGGTTGCTATCCGGGAGCTGGTATGGTAATATTGTGGAAACATGAAAGATATTATGAGGGAAATGGGAACAAACCCATTATTTGTATTAGTGCAGGGGGTAATGATGTTGGGCGAGTTAGGAGTGAGGAACTAATACAGAGATTAGGACAGCCATTGAATTAGTTAGGAGCAATGGAGGAATCACCGATCATATGTGGCATTCTTCCAAGAGAGGGAGTGGGAAATGAATGGATGTCAAGGGCACTTGGTGTCAATTGCCGGCTGGAAAGATATTGCAAATCAAATGCAATATCTTTCATAGACAACTGGGAACGCTTCTATGGAAGAAATTAAATGTATGCTCGTGATGGGGTGCATCTATCGAGGGCTGGGGTTGTTGCTCTTGCGAACTCGTTGGAACCAGTGGTTAGAGGTGTTTGTTTGGGTTTAAACTGTTAGTAGATAGTGGTATGGGAGTTGATTTGGAGGAAGGAGGTAATAAAAGTATGTGTTCGTGGGAGAAAAGAATTGGCAAAATGATCAGGGAAAGAAAAGGGCCTCAAAATAACAATTCACTTAGGATATATTACACTAACAGTAAGAAGTCTAAGAAATAAAATTAATGAATTAAATGCTCTTGTCTGCACAGAAAAAATAGATATTATTGCACTTACCGAAACGTGGATGAACGTAGAAAATAGAGAACTAATAGTTGAATATCAAATAAATGGATTTAAACTATTTCACACAGATAGATATATTAGACGAGGAGGGGGAGTAGCCATATATAAGTTAGGGACAATTTGAAATGTAGTCTCAAAGAGGAAATCAAAACTGAGCCACACACAGAAACTATTTGGATAGAATTAAACGAAAAAAGAAGTAATATTATAATAGGAGTTATATATAGGCCACCAAATTTAGACAGAATGGAAGCAAAGCATCTATGGAATGAAATGTCTAGAGCATCTAGATCTAACAGTATTTATGTCATGGGTGACTTTAATTTTAGTGGAATAAACTGGGTGAACAAAACAGGGAATAGTGAAGCAGAAGATTTTCTAGAATTAATTGACGATTGCTTTCTTACACAACACATTAAGGAACCAACGCGGGAAAATAATATTTTAGATTTAGTGTTAACTAACAGGGAAACACAAATTAATGACATCGAAATAGGGAGTGAGCTAGGGAACAGTGATCACAAAGTAATCAGATTTAGCATAGAATGGAATAGACCTGTAGGAAAAAATTCTGTTAAAGTGCCAGATTTTCGAAAAGCTGATTTTAATAGCCTAAGAAATTTTTTGGGTCAAATAGATTGGAAACTCTTGGGTATGGGGTGTGGGCCGGTCTTAGAGCGAGACATGAACCCAGCGAAAGGTGACGTAAAAGGGGATTTCGATGTAGATTTAATATATAACTTATTTAAGAATATTCTAAACAAAGCACAGGAACGTAGTATAACATACAAATTGAATAGGTCGAATACTAATGACCCAAAGTGGATAACAAATAATTTAAAGAACCTTATAGGTAAAAAGAGATCTTGGTACAAAAGGATTAAGTATGGGGAAGTCAGGTTAGAACAGGAATTCATACAACTGGTTAGAAATGTTAAAAAAAAGATTAGGAAAGCAAAAAGAAATTATGAAGTTTGCATAGCAGAGCAAGCAAAGTCAAATCCTAAAGGGTCTTTTCAGTTATATCGAACTAAGACTAGGGAAAGGATAGGTCCATTAAAATCTGAGACAGGTCAAATAACGGATAATGACAAGGAGATGAGTAGTATTTTTAACAAATATTTTATATCTGTATTTACTAAAGAAGAACTTAACAATATGGCTTCAGCCGAACAAGTCTATGTGGGTGGGGATGAGGACAGGTTGACGAGTTTAACAGTTACCAGGGAGGATGTTCTTAAACAAATAGTAAAACTCAAACCAAACAAATCCCCAGGGACGGATGAAGTGTTTGCCAGGGTGCTTAAGAATGCAAAGAGGAGCTTTCCGAGCCACTGTCTACCATATTTAATAAATCAATAGAGTCAGGCAGAGTGCCAGAGTCATGGAAGGTAGCTAATGTGGTACCAATTTTTAAGAAAGGAGATAGTTAGACCCCTGTCTTTCTTGAAAGACAGGGGTCTTAAGAAGACCTTGGCAAAACAGACAACTAATAGCCTACACCTAAGGACTTTTAACGCATTTGACGTATTAGAGGACGAGTGCTGTGTTGAACCTGTTGTTCAACGAGGAGGCAAAGTAACGAGGAGCATTGAAGCGCAGGTCCCTCAAACTGCTCGAAAGGAAAAGGGAGAATCGAAACGAATTTTGGTTGTGGGAGATTCCCAGGTGAGGTATTTAGACAGAACGTTTTGTGCCAGAGATAGGGGAAACAGATTAAGGGTTTGCTATCCGGGAGCTGGAATTGGTGATATTGTTGAAAACATGAATGATATTATGACAGGAAATGGAAACAAACCCATTATTTGTATTAGTGCAGGGGGTAATGATGTTGGACGAGTTAGGAGTGAGGAACTAATACAGAGATTCAGGACAGCCATTGAATTATTTAGGAGCATGGGAGGAATCCCGATCATATGTGGCATTCTTCCAAAAAAGGGAGTAGGAAATGAATGGATATCGAGGGCACTTGGTGTCAATTGCCGGCTGGAAAGATATTGCAAATCAAATGCAATATCTTTCATAGACAACTGGGAACACTTCTATGGAAGAAATGGAATGTATGCTCGTGATGGGGTGCATCTATCGAGAGCTGGGGTTGTTGCTGTTGCGAACTCGTTGGAAGAAGTGGTTAGAGGTGTTTGTTTGGGTTTAAACTGTTAGCTGATAGAGGTATGGGAATTGATTTGGAGGAAGGAGATAATAAAAGTACGTGTTTGTGGAGAAAGGAATTGGCAAAATGATCAGGGAAAGAGAAGGGCCTCAAAATAACAATTCACCTCATGTATATTACACTAACAGTAGAAGTCTAAGAAATAAAATTAACGAATTAAATGCTCTTGTCTGCACAGAAAAAATAGATATTATTGCACTTACCGAAACGTTGATGAATGTAGAAAATAGAGAACTTTTAGCTGAATATCAAATAAATGGATTTAAACTATTTCACACAGATAGATATATTAGACGAGGAGGGGGAGTAGCCATATATGTTAGGGACAATTTGAAATGTAGTCTCAAAGAGGGAATCAAAACTGAACCACACACAGAAACTATTTGGATAGAATTATACGAAAAAGCAAATAATATTATAATAGGAGTTATATATAGGCCACCAAATTTAGACAGAATGGAAGCAAAGCATGTATGGGATGAAATATCTAGGGCATCTAGATCCAACAGTATTTACGTCATGGGTGACTTTAATTTTAGTGGTATAAACTGGTTGAACAAAACAGGGAATAGTGAAGCAGAAGATTTTCTAGAATTAATTGACGATTGCTTTCTTACGCAACACATTAAGGAACTAACACGGGAAAATAATATTTTAGATTTAGTGTTAACTAACAGGGGAAACACAAATTTATGACATCGAAATAGGGAGTGAGCTAGGGAACAGTGATCACAAAGAAATCAGATTTAGCATAGAATGGAATAGACCTGTAGGATAAAATTCTGTTAAAGTGCCAGATTTTCGAAAAGCTGATTTAATAGCCTTAGATTTTTTGGGGTTAAATTGATTGGAAAGTCTTGGGTATGGGGTGGTGGCCGGTCTTGGAGCGAGACATGAACCCAGCGATAGGTGACGTAAATGGGGATTTCGATGTGGATTCAATATATAACTTATTTAAGAATATTCTAAACAAAGCAAAGGAACGTAGTATACCATACAAATTGAATAGATCGAATACTAATGACCCAAAGTGGATAACAAAGAATTTGAAGAACCTTATAGGTAAAAAGAGAGCTTGGTACAAAAGGATTAAAAATGGGGAGGTCACTTTAGAACAGGAATTCGTACAACTGGTTAGAAATGTTAAAAAAGATATAAGGAAAGCAAAAAGAAACTATGAAGTTCGCATAGCAGGGCAAGCAAAGACAAATCCTAAAGGTTTTTTACAGATATATCGTACTAAGACTAGGGAAAGGATAGGTCCATTAAGAACTGAGACAGGTCAAATAACAGATAGTGATGAAGAGATGAGTAGTATTTTTAATAAATATTTTGTATCTGAATTTACTAAAGAGGAACTTAACAATATGCCTTCAGCCGAACAAGTCTATGTGGGTGGGGACGAGGACAGGTTGACGAGTTTAACAGTTACCAGGGAGGATGTTCTTAAACAAATAGTAAAACTCAAACCAAACAAATCCCCAGGGCCGGATGAAGTGTTTGCCAGGGTGCTTAAAGAATGCAAAGAGGAGCTTTCCGAGCCACTGTCTACCATATTTAATAAATCAATAGCAAGTGTCAGACAGAGTGCCAGAGTCATGGAAGGTAGCTAATGTGGTACCAATTTTTAAGAAAGGATATAGATCACTTGCGTCAAACTATCGGCCAATTAGCCAAACGTCTATTGTGGGAAAGTTACTTGAATCAATAATTGCAAATACAATTCGTCTCCATCTTGAAAAACATAAATTAATAAATGAGTCGCAACATGGTTTTACAAATGGCCGTTCATGTTTAACAAATTTGCTAACTTTTTATTCTAGCATAGTTGAGGCAGTTGATAGTGGTAAGGATTGTGATGTTGTGTACCTTGACTTTAGCAAAGCTTTTGATATAGTGCCACATGAAAGACTAATTAAAAAAATAGAAGCTCATGGTATTATGGGTGCTATATTAAGTTGGATTAGGGCATGGCTATTCCAAAGGAAACAGAGAGTTAGTATAAATGGAATCAAGTCAGAGTGGGAAAATGTTGTAAGTGGAGTTCCTCAAGGCTCTGTCCTGGGACCTCTGTTGTTTATAATATATATAAATGATTTAGATTCAGGTTTGAGTAGCAACATTTGCAAATTTGCCGATAATACGAAAATCGGAAGGGAAATTAATTCGGAGGAGGACTCACTATCACTTCAAGTTGATCTAGATAGGGTTTTGAAATGGTCAAATGATTGGCAAATGCAGTTTAATGCTGATAAATGTAAAGTTCTGAGGCTAGGTAATGATGATAGAGTTACAAGATACGAACTAGATGGTGTTGAGATTACGAAGTCGGATTGCGAAAGGGATCTGGGAGTTATGATTAGTAAGAATTTAAAACAAAAGGATCAATGCATAAATGTTCGTAATAAGGCAAATTGGACACTTGGATTTATTAATCGCAGCGTTTGTAACAAGACACCTGGTGTGGTTCTCAAGCTTTGTCTTGCTCTAGTCAAGCCCCATTTAGATTATGCAGTTCAGTTTTGGTCGCCATATTATAGAATGGATATAAATTTACTTGAACGTGTCCAGCGTAGGATGACTGAGTTAATTCCCCAAATTAGAAATCTTTCATATGAAGAAAGATTAACAAAGCTTAAGTTGCATTCACTGGAATGCAACAACCACGTTTCGGTAAGTGCAATAATATCTATTTTTTCTGTGCAGACAAGAGCATTTAATTCGTTAATTTTATTTCTTAGACTTCTACTGTTAGTGTAATATACCCTAAGTGAATTGTTAAAGGATTGTAAAAATGTAAAAGGATTGGCAAATGCAGTTTAATGCTGATAAATGTAAAGTTCTGAGGATAGGTAATGATGATAGAGTTACAAGATACGAGCTAGATGGTGTTGAGATTGCGAAAGGGATCTGGGAGTTATGATTAGTAAGAATTTAAAACAAAAGGATCAATGCATAAATGTTCGTAATAAGGCAAATCGGACACTTGGATTTATTAATCGCAGCGTTAGTAACAAGACACCTGGTGTGGTTCTCAAGCTATATCTTGCTCTAGTTAGGCCCCATTTAGATTATGCAGTTCAGTTTTGGTCGCCATATTATAGAATGGATATAAATTCACTTGAACGTGTCCAGCGTAGGATGACTAAGTTAATTCCCCAAATTAGAAATCTTTCATATGAAGAAAGATTAACAAAGCTTAAGTTGCATTCACTGGAAAGGCGAAGAGTTAGGGGTGACATGATAGAGGTTTACAAGTGGGTGAATGGACATAACAAAGGGGATATTAATAGGGTATTAAAAGTATCAACACAAGACAGAACACGAAACAATGGGAATAAATTGGATAAGTTTAGATTTAGGAAAGATTTGGGTAAATACTGGTTCAGTAACAGGGTTGTTGATTTGTGGAACCAATTGCCGCATAACATTGTGGAGGTGGGGTCCCTCGATTGTTTCAAGCGTGGGTTGGACAAGTATATGAGTGGGATTGGGTGGTTATAAATAGGAGCTGCCTCGTATCGGCCAATAGGCCTTCTGCAGTTGCATTTGTTCTTATGTTATTTTGAGGCCCTTCTCTTTCCCTGATCATTTTGCCAATTCCTTTCTCCCACAAACACATACTTTTATTATCTCCTTCCTCCAAATCAATTCCCATACCTCTATCTACTAACAGTTTAAACCCAAACAAACACCTCTAACCACTTCTTCCAACGAGTTCACAACAGCAACAACCCCAGCTCTCGATAGATGCACCCCATCACGAGCATACATTTCATTTCTTCCATAGAAGTGTTCCCAATTGCCTTTGTTCTTATGTTCCCTTTGGCTCGGTGAATTTGCTGCCACATCTCTCCGAGAGAGGTATGTTCATTCAGGTGTGAACACCATTCCAGCCACTTTTGTTCTTTTATTTGTCTGATCTCTCGATGCACATGTTCCTTGACCTCACAAAGTAAGGTCCTGTTGCGGTCACTTGGCTGCTTTTTGTATAGCTTTCTTGTTCTGTTGAGTCTATGGTTGAGTTCTTTGATACGTTCGCAATAGTACCAATGATCTTTATGGTGTCCGGTGGGCTGTTTTTTCAGTGGGATTGAGTGGTTTGCTGCACTTTGAATCGGTTTTACAAATTCTTGTTCTGCCTGATTAATGTCTTCGGGAAGATCATAGTTTCTATGCCACTCTGAAATGAGGTTTTGAAATCGGTCCTGCTGGTTAGAAATACTAAGCGTCTTTCATGTTTCCAACAATATCACCAATACCAGCTCCCGGATAGCAAACCCTTAACCTGTTTCCTTTATCTCTGGCACAAAACGTTCTGTCTAAATACCTCACCTGGGAATCTCCTACAACCAAAATTCGCTTTTAATACCTATTAATATCTCCTTTGTTATGTCCATTTATCCACTTGTAAACCTCTATCATGTCACCCCTAACTCTTCGCCTTTCCAGTGAATGCAATTTAATTCAACAGAATTTTTTCCTTCAGGTCTATTCCATTCTATGCTAAATCTGATTTCTTTGTGATCACTATTCCCTAGCTCACTCCCTATTTCTCCCTATTGTTATGATCTCAGCCTGCAAGAGAAACGAGTCTCCCTTCTTGAGAGTTATTCAGCAAGCCTGACCTAACTAGAAGGTCAATGGCTGGTTGGATATGTATAACAGTTTAAAATTATGGGCAATGAAGAAGAATACAGATAAATGACTGGCTAGGAGATGTGGACATTTTGCTGGAGGCTCGCTTCCGGAGGACCTTGACCTCACTTGAGTGCCAGACATCGCAGGGGGAAGCCGCGCTCCGTTTGAGCTCCCGCCAGAAGGGAACCCCTAGTGATATATCTCTAAGAGAAGAGAAGTGTGCAGACGTGCCAGCTGTGGAATTGAGCTAAGAACGTTGTGGTGTCAAGTCCTGGTCGACGAGCAGAGTTCAATAAGCTGCTCAGAGGCATTTTCGTGGGCTGTGTGGAGCGCCCTGACCAGACGCCGTCAGAGGGAAAGCGCCCTCGATCAGTTAATCTGTGGTAAGCACGATATACGCCAGTTCATAGTACTTGCTTGTAGTTGGTCGTGTGCCCAGCGACAGTAGCAATGTTTATTTATAAGTTAGACATGTTTTAATAAGACAGAAGGCCTGAAATAAGAGAGTGGAGAGGGAGGAACACGGAGCGACGTCCGCCCCCTCTGAGCGCTGGCGGACGACTGAGGGAGCCTGGCTCCTGATGGAGGAAGACCCTCCCAGCGAGTGAGGACCGCCGCCAGGCGAGGTGGAGTATGGACCCGCCCAAAGCGGGGGAGTCCACTCTCACTGTATGTAGAGAACAGATAGAGGTTTGAGGCACACATATTGTGTGAATATTTTTTGTTTATGTGTTAAAGGGGAACATTTTATTGGAGTGTCGATGGGTTGCAGGTTTGTCTTTTGGGGAAGAAGTTGCTGAGAACTTCGAAGCCAGCCTAGATGAAGTAGCTGATGAGACTCCAAGGTAGTGGAGCAGAGGACCTCGAGCTGTGAGGAGAAGCAGCAGTGAAGAGGAGTGTCACGTGCTTCTGAAGAGGTGGTGAAGCACCATAGTTGCTCGAGGAAACTTCATGGTGTAGCAGCCAAGAGAGCTGTGGAGGAACCTAGCAGAAGGGTGAAGCACCGTAGTTGTGCAAAGAAACTTCATGATAGCAGCCTGGAGGAGCTGCAGAGGGTCCTGGTAGTGAAGCCTGGAAGAACCTAAAGATATTAGGGTAGTGAACTTCCAGAGGTGGAAGGGAAGTACTGGTGGATTACTTGTAGGGAGTTGATAGTGTTTGGTTGTCAGTAGCGTGCAAGACGCAGTGAGAGGTGAGTGACTGTTTGCATTCTTATGTCAAGGAGTGATTTATTCTGAAGCTTAGAGTTGCAGTCGTAGGCTTGATTACCTACAGATGTATGTGCTCGAGGACTGACAGTGATCGATTAATCATTGTTGTGTATCAATGAACATTTATACTGATATATGTTATTGCATTCAAATGCTGGTTTTCTATATATACATTATCTTGCTGATAGTGCAACAGTGTATGTAGGCTTGATCAACTTGAGGAGGTTAATAGTATCAGGTGGTGAACCAGGAGATAGGATACCACTTGATAAGCTGATAATAGAGTTCTGATGGTGTTGGAGTGCAACCTGATTGTGATATTATAGAGTATAGGATTCATTATTATTATATGTGTGTATGTATCGTGTATGTGCTTTGTCCAGTAAATGTGTCACAATTTGCTGGTGTTTGCCCTTGTCCTAGTGAGGCTTCCCAGGAGGTAGTAAAGAAGGAGAGAGAGGGAGAAAGAACCAAGAACCACTGCTGTGGACAGGGTAGGAGGTAATACTAGTAAGTCATAGGGGATTGAGGAGATTATATCTCATAAGGAGAGAGTGGGGAGTCACAGCGGCTCGAGTGGGTGTGTGCACGTGACAACGAGGCTAAGTGTTGGAGCCGCATCCCCTAAACGTGTGACGTTGAGCCCCTCTCCAAGAGCCAGAAGCGCCAAAGGTGATCTCCTAGTATAAGCACTGCCGAGTTGTGAGTTGGGTTGTCCATATAGAAGGATCAATGACGACAACACCAACCAACCCACAGTCTATAATACTATTATGTTCTTATGTTCCTAAATCTAAACTTATCCAATTTACACCCATTGTTTCGTGTTCTGTCTTGAGTTGATACTTTTAATACCCTATTAATAACCCCTTTGTTATATCCATTCATCCACTTGTAAACTTCTTTCATGTCACCCCTAACTCTTCGCCTTTCAAGTGAATGCAATTTAAGCTTTATTAATCTTTCTTCATATGAAAGATTTCTAATTTGGGAAAATAACTTTGTCATCCTACGCTGGACACGTTCAAGTGAATTTATATCCATTCTATAATACGGCGACCAAAACTGAACTGCATAATCTAAATGGGGCCTAACCAGAGCAAGATATAGCTGAAGAACCACACCAGGTGTCTTGTTACTAACGCTTCGATTAATAAATCCCAGTGTCCTATTCGCCTTATTACGAACAATCATGCATTGATCCTTTTGTTTTAAATTCTTACTAATCATAAGAACAAATGTAACTGCAGAAGGCCTATTGGCCCATATGAGGCAGTTCCTATCTATAACCACCCAATCCCACTCATAAGAACAAAGGCAACTGCAGAAGGCCTATTGGCCCATACGAGGCAGCTCCTATCTATAACCACCCAATCCCACTCATAAGAACATAAGAACAAAGGCAACTGCAGAAGGCCTATTGGCCCATACGAGGCAGCTCCTATTTATAACCACCCAATCCCACTCATATACTTGTCCAACCCGCGCTTGAAACAATCGAGGGACACCATCTCCACCACGTTACGCGGCAATTGGTTCCACAAATCAACAACCCTGTTACTGAACCAGTATTTACCCAAGTCTTTCCTAAATCTAAACTTATCCAATTTATACCCATTGTTTCGTATTCTGTCCTGTACCGATATTTTTAACACCCTATTAATATCTTCCCTGTTATGTCCATTCATCCACTTGTAAGCCTCTATCATGTCACCCCTAACTCTTCGCTTTTCCAGTGAATGCAACTTAAGCTTCATTAATCTTTCTTCATATGAAAGATTTCTAATTTGGGAAAATAACTTTGTCATCCTAAGCTGGACACGTTCAAGTGAATTTATATCCATTCTATAATACGGCGACCAAAACTGAACTGCATAATCTAAATGGGGCCTAACCAGAGCAAGATATAGCTGAAGAACCACACCAGGTGTCTTGTTACTAACGCTTCGATTAATAAATCCCAGTGTCCTATTCGCCTTATTACGAACAATCATGCATTGATCCTTTTGTTTTAAATTCTTACTAATCATAAGAACAAATGTAACTGCAGAAGGCCTATTGGCCCATACGAGGCAGTTCCTATCTATAACCACCCAATCCCACTCATAAGAACAAAGGCAACTGCAGAAGGCCTATTGGCCCATACGAGGCAGCTCCTATCTATAACCACCCAATCCCACTCATAAGAACATAAGAACAAAGGCAACTGCAGAAGGCCTATTGGCCCATACGAGGCAGCTCCTATTTATAACCACCCAATCCCACTCATATACTTGTCCAACCCGCGCTTGAAACAATCGAGGGACACCATCTCCACCACGTTACGCGGCAATTGGTTCCACAAATCAACAACCCTGTTACTGAACCAGTATTTACCCAAGTCTTTCCTAAATCTAAACTTATCCAATTTATACCCATTGTTTCGTATTCTGTCCTGTACCGATATTTTTAACACCCTATTAATATCTTCCCTGTTATGTCCATTCATCCACTTGTAAGCCTCTATCATGTCACCCCTAACTCTTCGCTTTTCCAGTGAATGCAACTTAAGCTTCATTAATCTTTCTTCATATGAAAGATTTCTAATTTGGGAAAATAACTTTGTCATCCTAAGCTGGACACGTTCAAGTGAATTTATATCCATTCTATAATACGGCGACCAAAACTGAACTGCATAATCTAAATGGGGCCTAACCAGAGCAAGATATAGCTGAAGAACCACACCAGGTGTCTTGTTACTAACGCTTCGATTAATAAATCCCAGTGTCCTATTCGCCTTATTACGAACAATCATGCATTGATCCTTTTGTTTTAAATTCTTACTAATCATAAGAACAAATGTAACTGCAGAAGGCCTATTGGCCCATACGAGGCAGTTCCTATCTATAACCACCCAATCCCACTCATAAGAACAAAGGCAACTGCAGAAGGCCTATTGGCCCATACGAGGCAGCTCCTATCTATAACCACCCAATCCCACTCATAAGAACATAAGAACAAAGGCAACTGCAGAAGGCCTATTGGCCCATACGAGGCAGCTCCTATTTATAACCACCCAATCCCACTCATATACTTGTCCAACCCGCGCTTGAAACAATCGAGGGACACCATCTCCACCACGTTACGCGGCAATTGGTTCCACAAATCAACAACCCTGTTACTGAACCAGTATTTACCCAAGTCTTTCCTAAATCTAAACTTATCCAATTTATACCCATTGTTTCGTATTCTGTCCTGTACCGATATTTTTAACACCCTATTAATATCTTCCCTGTTATGTCCATTCATCCACTTGTAAGCCTCTATCATGTCACCCCTAACTCTTCGCTTTTCCAGTGAATGCAACTTAAGCTTCATTAATCTTTCTTCATATGAAAGATTTCTAATTTGGGAAAATAACTTTGTCATCCTAAGCTGGACACGTTCAAGTGAATTTATATCCATTCTATAATACGGCGACCAAAACTGAACTGCATAATCTAAATGGGGCCTAACCAGAGCAAGATATAGCTGAAGAACCACACCAGGTGTCTTGTTACTAACGCTTCGATTAATAAATCCCAGTGTCCTATTCGCCTTATTACGAACAATCATGCATTGATCCTTTTGTTTTAAATTCTTACTAATCATAAGAACAAATGTAACTGCAGAAGGCCTATTGGCCCATACGAGGCAGTTCCTATCTATAACCACCCAATCCCACTCATAAGAACAAAGGCAACTGCAGAAGGCCTATTGGCCCATACGAGGCAGCTCCTATCTATAACCACCCAATCCCACTCATAAGAACAAAGGCAACTGCAGAAGGCCTATTGGCCCATACGAGGCAGCTCCTATTTATAACCACCCAATCCCACTCATATACTTGTCCAACCCGCGCTTGAAACAATCGAGGGACACCACCTCCACCACGTTACGCGGCAATTGGTCCCACAAATCAACAACCCTGTTACTGAACCAGTATTTACCCAAGTCTTTCCTAAATCTAAACTTATCCAATTTATACCCATTGTTTCGTATTCTGTCCTGTACCGATATTTTTAACACCCTATTAATATCTTCCCTGTTATGTCCATTCATCCACTTGTAAGCCTCTATCATGTCACCCCTAACTCTTCGCTTTTCCAGTGAATGCAACTTAAGCTTCATTAATCTTTCTTCATAAGAAAGATTTCTAATTTGGGAAAATAACTTTGTCATCCTAAGCTGGACACGTTCAAGTGAATTTATATCCATTCTATAATACGGCGACCAAAACTGAACTGCATAATCTAAATGGGGCCTAACCAGAGCAAGATATAGCTGAAGAACCACACCAGGTGTCTTGTTACTAACGCTTCGATTAATAAATCCCAGTGTCCTATTCGCCTTATTACGAACAATCATGCATTGATCCTTTTGTTTTAAATTCTTACTAATCATAAGAACAAATGTAACTGCAGAAGGCCTATTGGCCCATACGAGGCAGTTCCTATCTATAACCACCCAATCCCACTCATAAGAACAAAGGCAACTGCAGAAGGCCTATTGGCCCATACGAGGCAGCTCCTATCTATAACCACCCAATCCCACTCATAAGAACAAAGGCAACTGCAGAAGGCCTATTGGCCCATACGAGGCAGCTCCTATTTATAACCACCCAATCCCACTCATATACTTGTCCAACCCGCGCTTGAAACAATCGAGGGACACCACCTCCACCACGTTACGCGGCAATTGGTCCCACAAATCAACAACCCTGTTACTGAACCAGTATTTCCCCAAGTCTTTCCTAAATCTAAACTTATCCAATTTATACCCATTGTTTCGTATTCTGTCCTGTACCGATATTTTTAACACCCTATTAATATCTTCCCTGTTATGTCCATTCATCCACTTGTAAGCCTCTATCATGTCACCCCTAACTCTTCGCTTTTCCAGTGAATGCAACTTAAGCTTTGTTAAACTTTCTTCATATGAAAGATTTCTAAAATACAATAGCTGTATCAGTTATTGATACAGATAATGACTCTAAAGAGCCTCTACTTACGAGCTCACCATAGCTCGTGCAACTGGAACTTCTTGTTGTGAGTAGCTGAAACTAAAACAACTACAACAACAATGATGTCTGTGACTAATCAGGTGTCCAACGGCTTCCTTGGCACGTCAGGTGTTACTCGCTACCGGGAGCTATATAAGCTCTCTCTTTCTGTCAGATATTGTATCTTCCAAACTACCAACTTCCAAACAGTGCGGCTGATACACCAGACGTATTTTACTGGCACCGAGTTTTAAGTCTCACGTTATTGTCCACAGAATGGATCCTGATGATCTCAAAACGCCTGACAAATTTGTCGATGGAATTTATGGACATTTTAGTCACGATTCTGCAGAAAAATCAACAGGTAACTTCAAATCTACTGCCCCTTGCCCGCTTAAGGACAGCGTTGGTTTTGAGAATATTAATCAAGATATAAAAAGGAAATCTACAACTAGTGGCAGTCAAGTTTTATGCCTCGATAATGATGATGAAGACTTTTATGCTTCCAAACATATTTTCCAGAAGACTTTAGAAAGTGAATCAAACGAAACCAGTAATAACACACTCAGTTTAACATCCAGTGCTAGACACGCGACGCTTGCCAGTTGTAACGACAATCATGTTCAACACCACATATTTGTGCCGGATGAGATAAAAACCCCAGAACACATATATGAGGACACTTCTGATTATTATTGTAATGTTTCTACAGAAAACTCAACAAGTAAAACTACTGCACCTGTTTCTGACAATATTACTGAAGATGAACATTATCAGAGTATTTACAAATGTTTTTTCGGTGAGACCTATGAAGAAGACCTACTGAGTGTATCTAACACTGATGACATTTGTTGTGTTCAAAACAATATTTCTATGCCGGATGAGATCAAACCACCAGAACACATCACTGAGGTCGTTTCTGATAATTTTTGTAAGAATTCAACAAGTAACATTAAAATTGCAGTCACTGTTTATGAGAATATTAGTGGCGATGAAGACTTTAATAATACTTCCAAGCGAATTTTTAACGAGACATTTGAAGAACAACAACTACTAAATACATCTAACATTGATGTCATTGGTAGTGTTCAACACAAATTCGGTTTAAGATCCAGTGCTAGACACGCGACGCTTGCCAGTTGTAACGACAATCATGTTCAACACCACATATTTGTGCCGGATGAGATAAAAACGCCAGAACACATACATGAGGACACTTCTGATTATTATTGTAATGTTTCTTCAGAAAACTCAACAAGTAAAACTACTGCACCTGTTTCTGACAATATTACTGAAGATGAACATTATCAGAGTATTTACAAACGTTTTTTCGGTGAGACCTATGAAGAAGAAGACCTACTGAGTGTATCTAACACTGATGACATTTGTTGTGTTCAAAACAACATTTCTATGCCGGATGAGATCAAACCGCCAGAACACATCACTGAGGTCGTTTCTGATAATTTTTGTAAGAATTCAACAAGTAACATTAAAACTGCAGTCCCTGTTTATGAGAATATTAGTGGCAATGAAGACATTTATAGTACTTCCAAGCGAATTTTTGACGAGACATTCGAAGGACAACAACTACTAAATATATCTAACACTGATGTCATTGGTAGTGTTCAACACCACATTTCTATGTCGGAGAAGGCTCAACGGCAACCTTCAGCCGACCGCCATGTACAATATTTAGTCGTAAAGAAGGAGACAGGTGACGAAAGATCCCTAATATTCACTTTCTTCAAAAAGAAGCCGATCGACTTGAGGCACGATCAGTTTTCAGCCGGCGAGCTGAATAACAATAAGTCCAATAACTATTTACCGGCAGAATTAACTCATCGAAACTACACTGCCACTTCCGTCACCTATGGTGATGAAGCTCCCGTTAAGGTACAGTCTGGCAATTGCCATATATCCAGTGATCCTCAG
This sequence comes from Procambarus clarkii, assembly GCF_040958095.1. Lineage (NCBI taxonomy): Eukaryota > Metazoa > Arthropoda > Malacostraca > Decapoda > Cambaridae > Procambarus > Procambarus clarkii. The sequence continues at coordinate 4,955,218 of NC_091203.1, read as the reverse complement.
AAGGATTTCTCATGTCCTCACTGTTCCAAGTTTTACGCCTCAATAAAACGGCGTAATCGGTACATTTCTAACGTACATTTGAGTCCCTACCAGGTGGTAAGGCGTCAATATGTCAGTGAGTGTGCACAACCTTAAATCCGCATGCAAGAAACCAATTCCTATAACAGTTTACCTGCAGAATTGACTGCCATTCATGGTAACTACACTGCCACCTCCGTCACCCTTGGTGATGAAGCTCCCATTGAGTTCTCAGTAAGTGAGCGTGCACAACCTGAAATCCAGACACAAGGAACAAAATCCAATAACAATTTGCATGCAGAATTGACTAATATTCATGGTAACTACACTGCCACCTCCGTCACAATTAGTGATGAAGCTCCCGTTGAGTTCTCAGTTCTCAGTGAGTGTACACAACCTGAAATCCGCACCCAAGAAACCAAGCCCAATAACACTTTACCTGCAGAATTGAATGCCATTCATGGTAACTACACTGCCGCCTCCGTCACCAATGGTGATGAAGTTCCCGTTTAGGTACAGCCTGGCAAGCGCAAGCGTACATCCAGCAGTGCTCAGAAGGTTTACCTATGTCCTCCCTGTTCCAGGCCTTATGTCTCAAGAAAATGGTTTACTAAGCACATTCGTCACATACATAAGAGACGCAAATCCGTTAAGAATTTACCTGCAGAATTGACTGCCATACATGGTAACTACAATGCAGCCCCCGTCACCCATGGTGATAAATTTCCCGTTAAGGTACACGCTGGCAAGCGCAAGCGTACATCCAGTGGTGCTCAGAAGGATTTCCCATGTCCTCACTGTTCCAAATCCTACGACTCAATAAAATGGCGTAATCGGCACATTTCTAACGTACATATGAGGCCCTACCAGGCGGAAAGACGTCAATCAGTCAGTGAGTTGAAATTGAAATTGAAATAAGTTTATTGAGGTAAAATACACACAAAGGGATGAGGTAGCTCAAGCTATTCTCACCCCATTCAGTACAACGTGTTAATATATACATAGACACACATCACAAATAAACACATTACCAAACATTCTGAGAGGTAAAAATATACATTTCCTCCCTCACAAGTAGTATGGTATCAGACGTACACACAAATACTTTTATGACCTAGGTATACTGTATAGACAATTTGCAAGACACCTGCAGATAATTCAACAAAATATTACAATCTTGGTGCAAAATTCTTATATCTCTCAAGAATATCATCAACCTTTCCGTTGTGACACATCCAGGCTATTTGTTCAGGAACAGTCCTTATCTCAGTGTTTCTATATACATTAATCAACGGACAATCAAGAATATAATGGGCAAGGGTGTGAGACCTTAACATACCACATAGTTTACACGTCGTGTCATTACCATGAACATCTATCCCATATTCCCAGTAATATTTGTACCCAAGCCTGAGCCGCATGTACACAGAGTCACTCCAAGCATTTCTCCTTTTACCATAAGTGAAATGGGTGTTTTGACTCACATACATGTAGTGTTGCATGGTTTGACTACTCTCATACATTATCTCTCTCCTCTCCACTCCCGCCTGTGCCTGAATATTTCTGATTTTGCTTCTTATTTGTCTCATTGTGAATTCACATTCAATGTCAACTTGTGGTTTTGATGTGGCACGTTTGGCCAAGTCATCCGCCACCTCGTTGAGCACTATTCCAACATGAGATGGAATCCACATGAATTTCACACTATAACCTTTCAGCTGTATCTCAGTTATTCTTCTCTTACAGTCCTCCACTATAGACATGAAGACTGGGTTTCGACTGTTTAAGGACTCCAGTGCTCCTCGGCTATCGACAAATACAAAAACATTTTTGTCGTCATGACGTACTTCCTCCAAACACGCCAGAATGGCCTGCAGTTCAGCTTGTGTGGATGATATATAATTACTAAGCCGGAGTTCAATTATCCTGTCCACAGTCCCAAACTCCGTATAATCCCTTATTAAGACACCACACCCTGCCCTGCCATCTTCCGCCACCGACCCGTCGCAATATACATGTAAACTGTTGCCTCTTGGTAACCGAGATATCATGCTTCCATACAAACACCGTAATTGTCCCGGTTCATGATGAATCTTTTTCACCTTGAGGGGTGCAATTTCGACGTCTATTTTCTGTACTTTCCAGGGAGCAGACATATTACACTGTCGAGGGGGTTTACAGCAGTCAAGTACGTCGTATTCCCTGAGGTCATGAGCTAATCCTCTCGTATAGCGTGTCTCCCTCAGTTTCCTGGAAGTGTGTACGTCACTCAAGCAGGTCTGAACGCTCTCAAACAGCTTATCCCCTCCTTTTCTCCGCATGAAACGAATAGATACTCTTAGTGTTAATGTCACGGACTCTATCACACACACTCTGTAAATTTAATTCCATTCTCATTATTTCAATCATTGCATTTCTTTGACATCCAAGAATAATCCTCATAGCCTCGTTCTGTATCAGCTCTATTTTTTGAATTCTGCCTTGGCCTGTGTAAGACAATACGGGTGCTGCGTAGTCTATCAGGGATCGAACAGTGCTTATGTATAACATCCGCAAGATAGGTACCCCAACACCTTTACCAGAAAAAGCCAGTGCTTTTAGAGGATGCAGACGGGCTTTACATAAGGTGCTGATATGATTTATTTCAGCATTTTTACTCTCACATGTGTATCCAACATACATGCCCAGATACTTGTACTTCTGTACACCGCTCAGTTCCACACCATTTAGAGTAAGTGTTATATTTCTTCGTTTCCTATACTCGTATTTGGTTTTATCTGCATTTATAACTAAGCCTAACTTGTGACAGGTTGTACCAAGTATGTTAAGAGCATCTTGAATTTTGTTCCCAGAAGTGCCTTGTATAAGAATGTCATCAGCATATATGATCGTCGTGACCCCTGGAGGATACATCTCTGATGCTAATCTGTTCATTAATACATTGAATAAGGTGGGACTTAATACTCCCCCTTGTGGGGTACCTAACTGAAACCTCCGTTCCTCAGACATGTATCCCTGGTAATACACCTGACCTTTTCTGCCTTGTAGATAATCCCTTATCCAGTGTAGCAATCTCCCTGTTATTCCCAGATTGACTAATTCGTATAAGATTACTTCCCCATTGGCTTTATCAAATGCTCCTTGTAGATCAACAAAAACTCTACAATTGTCATCCACATTAGACAAACACTTTAAGAGACAATCCGCAGTAGTTTTGCCTTTGATAAAACCAAAGAGATTACTGGACATGTTATCACCTACAAGGTAGAGTAGCCTATTTAACAAAATCCTTTCCATCATTTTACAAAAGCAGGATATTAAGGAGACAGGTCTGTAGCCTCCGTTTGACTTAGGGATAGGAATGATGACAGCCTCTTTCCATTTTCTTGGTAACTTTCCCTCTCTATAACTCATATTAAACAAATCAAGTAAGAGATTAGGTTTCATACCGGCTAAATAATTAAGTATGTCATACGTTACTCCATCTTTTCCCGGAGCAGTAGAGCTGCCACTTTTTATAGCATCCAGTAGCTCATCGTGGGTTATCTCAGTGCATGTTATAGATCTTGTATTTAAGGCACATAAAGTTACTCCATTTCTAATATTTTCCCATGACTCAATGGTGACTCTCGTGTCTGCAGGTAAGGACTCCATACCAGCAGCACTTGCCCATTTATCTACTAACTCATTAGCAACTTTCCCTGGATCTGAGTGAGCAATGAATTTGGTCTTACAACCCCTGACTTTGTTTACTGCTCTCCATATGTCTTTAAGGTTCTTAGTATTACCAATGGACTGAGCAAATTCTTGCCAGTATCTGTCCCGCGCCTCCTTCCTCACCTGACTGCATTCCCTAGCCACTTCCAACATTGTATTTTTCTCTTCATCCCTCATTCCATTTTTTAACCATGCTTTATGCGCACTCCGTAGCATTCTCTCCCATCCCTTGACTTGCTGATCATTGGAATATTTAAATTTCTTAGGTCCGTGCGTCTTGCTTCCCCTGCCCCCGTTATTTTCCCTCTGTACTAATTTCTCTATGTTCTCGACCATGTCCTCGTAAAAACTATCAACGCAGAACGGCGTGTAATGTTGATACCAATCTCCCATATTTTGAATAAAATAATTTTTCATATCTTTCTTAATATTTAGCCTTTTCCTTTGAAAGTGGACTTGTTTTTTCCCCAGTGGTAATTCAACGTTCAAGGCAAAGTGGTCACTAAGTAGTTCCCGAACAACCCGAGCCTCCCCCATAATCCCCTGAGAGTTTAAAACGCAGGCATAGTCAAGCCGTCCTCCCCTGATGTGAGTTGGTTCATTGTTTCCCAAGAGACAGGTATCTGGATGATCTTGTAGAAACTGTAACCACTTGACCCCATTAGTATTAATACTACCCACTGTCCCAAGGCTTGTGTGCCGAGCATTAAGGTCCCCAATGACCAGTGAAGGATTAGTATAAATGCAGTCAGGTAAATAGTTAGCGTCGAAGCAGTTCCTGGATACATACAAATTAACTACAATAAATTCCCCTTCCCTTAATGATAATTTAACACAGACACTCTCTATACCTTGCGTTTTTGATGGCGGTTCTACTAACTCTGCTGGTATGGAGTTCTTAACATAAATCGACGTGCCTCTGATGTTATTTGCAGCGAAGAGGTGAAACCCTTTATAGCCATTTAATTTCAATAATCCTTCATTCCTATCCCCTGTCTCTTGGAGAGCTACAACATCAATATCATTTCCCATCACATAACAATGAACATCTGTAACCCTGTTTCTCAAACCATTAACATTCCATGACAACACTTTCAGTCTAGGGTGATCCATTATTAATCAATTCATTGCCCAAGTCATCCTCAATAAGTTCACTAAATGATAGCCATACCTTGTATAACATCTCCCACCTCCTCCCAAGTTCACCAGTAAAAGCGACATTGCGATTCTCAAGAGATTTTTTCAGCCCTGAGACGTCCATTATTGGCCCAAATGATTCCTTCATTTTATGTGTAATTATAGGGTTCTTCCTTTCCCTACGACTATCATCATTGACACACACTTCACTTTCCTTCATTTCATCACTCAATATTTCATTTTTGTCCTCAACCACTATATCCTGACTATCCTTCACCGTTTTGTGATTTTCCTTGACCTCCTGAACGTTTAATTTAGCCTCGATGGACTCGATTCTCTGCCCCAGATTTTGGAGGAACTCACCAACTTTTTTAAGTTCAGCCCACACTTCCTTGACCATATTATTATGACCCTCTTTCTGAGCCACAGTAGCCACTTCACTCACCGTTACACTGTCACTGCCGGAGTCCTGAGTGGTGGCGTGGCTGCTAGTTGCTGGAGCCTGCCTAAGTAAAGGTGACTCCTTTACCCACGCATTCGTCCGGTTCACTGGCACTGTTTGGGGCAGACTGTTTTGCTGTGCTCCCGGTGTCTGGGTAAGAGCTCTTGCTTGCTCTGTAACATTCACCGGCCGGAGAACAGCCATACTCGGCCTCTTGCTACACACAGCCGAGCTCGCATTGTGAACACCTCCACAGTTGCAGCATCTGGGAACTATTTTCTCACCCAGATTCAGTCTGTTTCTACACACAGTAGAGAGGTGAGACTTTCCGCAGAAACGACATCGTGGATCATTTTGACAGCTCCAGGATTTATGCCCCCATCTGCAGCATTTCAGGCATATTATGGGCTCTTCCACATACTTTGCTACATGCCTGTAGCCAGCCCCGGTGATGAACACTTTCTCGGGTACGTCACCTCTCACTAGAGCCACCACCTGACTCCTAGCTTCACTTTAATAAGGTGACGCTTGGCCCACACAAATCGTTGGTCGTCGAGTATAAACTCGGGGTCCAGAATCTGAGGGTATTTATAGATAATTACCTTCGTCAGCTTCTCGTTCCCCTCCGGTATTTCCATAAGAATTCCATCATATCCTTGCTGGCTAAGAAACGTCACTGCCTCCATAGAACCTACCGTTAAGTAAGGTCTGTTTACACCTTCCATTCCAGCCACTTTTGTTCTTTTATTTGTCTGATCTCTCGATGCACATGTTCCTTGACCTCACAAAGTAAGGTCCTGTTGCGGTCACTTGGCTGCTTTTTGTATAGCTTTCTTGTTCTGTTGAGTCTATGGTTGAGTTCTTTGATACGTTCGCAATAGTACCAATGATCTTTATGGTGTCCGGTGGGCTGTTTTTTCAGTGGGATTGAGTGGTTTGCTGCACTTTGAATCGGTTTTACAAATTCTTGTTCTGCCTGATTAATGTCTTCGGGAAGATCATAGTTTCTATGCCACTCTGAAATGAGGTTTTGAAATCGGTCCTGCTGGTTAGAAATACTAAGCGTCTTTCATGTTTCCAACAATATCACCAATACCAGCTCCCGGATAGCAAACCCTTAACCTGTTTCCTTTATCTCTGGCACAAAACGTTCTGTCTAAATACCTCACCTGGGAATCTCCTACAACCAAAATTCGCTTTTAATACCTATTAATATCTCCTTTGTTATGTCCATTTATCCACTTGTAAACCTCTATCATGTCACCCCTAACTCTTCGCCTTTCCAGTGAATGCAATTTAATTCAACAGAATTTTTTCCTACAGGTCTATTCCATTCTATGCTAAATCTGATTTCTTTGTGATCACTATTCCCTAGCTCACTCCCTATTTCTCCCTATTGTTATGATCTCAGCCTGCAGGAGAAACGAGTCTCCCTTCTTGAGAGTTATTCAGCAAGCCTGACCTAACTAGAAGGTCTAGCAAATATTGAGGTGATAACCCATATGTAAAATGGCTGGTTGGATATGTATAACAGTTTAAAATTATGGGCAATGAAGAAGAATACAGATAAATGACTGGCTAGGAGATGTGGACATTTTGCTGGAGGCGTGAGGCTCGCTTCCGGAGGACCTTGACCTCACTTGAGTGCCAGACATCGCAGGGGGAAGCCGCGCTCCGTTTGAGCTCCCGCCAGAAGGGAACCCCTAGTGATATATCTCTAAGAGAAGAGAAGTGTGCAGACGTGCCAGCTGTGGAATTGAGCTAAGAACGTTGTGGTGTCAAGTCCTGGTCGACGAGCAGAGTTCAATAAGCTGCTCAGAGGCATTTTCGTGGGCTGTGTGGAGCGCCCTGACCAGACGCCGTCAGAGGGAAAGCGCCCTCGATCAGTTAATCTGTGGTAAGCACGATATACGCCAGTTCATAGTACTTGCTTGTAGTTGGTCGTGTGCCCAGCGACAGTAGCAATGTTTATTTATAAGTTAGACATGTTTTAATAAGACAGAAGGCCTGAAATAAGAGAGTGGAGAGGGAGGAACAGGGAGCGACGTCCGCCCCCTCTGAGCGCTGGCGGACGACTGAGGGAGCCTGGCTCCTGATGGAGGAAGACCCTCCCAGCGAGTGAGGACCGCCGCCAGGCGAGGTGGAGTATGGACCCGCCCAAAGCGGGGGAGTCCACTCTCACTGTATGTAGAGAACAGATAGAGGTTTGAGGCACACATATTGTGTGAATATTTTTTGTTTATGTGTTAAAGGGGAACATTTTATTGGAGTGTCGATGGGTTGCAGGTTTGTCTTTTGGGGAAGAAGTTGCTGAGAACTTCGAAGCCAGCCTAGATGAAGTAGCTGATGAGACTCCAAGGTAGTGGAGCAGAGGACCTTGAGCTGTGAGGAGAAGCAGCAGTGAAGAGGAGTGTCACGTGCTTCTGAAGAGGTGGTGAAGCACCATAGTTGCTCGAGGAAACTTCATGGTGTAGCAGCCAAGAGAGCTGTGGAGGAACCTAGCAGAAGGGTGAAGCACCGTAGTTGTGCAAAGAAACTTCATGATAGCAGCCTGGAGGAGCTGCAGAGGGTCCTGGTAGTGAAGCCTGGAAGAACCTAAAGATATTAGGGTAGTGAACTTCCAGAGGTGGAAGGGAAGTACTGGTGGATTACTTGTAGGGAGTTGATAGTGTTTGGTTGTCAGTAGCGTGCAAGACGCAGTGAGAGGTGAGTGACTGTTTGCATTCTTATGTCAAGGAGTGATTTATTCTGAAGCTTAGAGTTGCAGTCGTAGGCTTGATTACCTACAGATGTATGTGCTCGAGGACTGACAGTGATCGATTAATCATTGTTGTGTATCAATGAACATTTATACTGATATATGTTATTGCATTCAAATGCTGGTTTTCTATATATACATTATCTTGCTGATAGTGCAACAGTGTATGTAGGCTTGATCAACTTGAGGAGGTTAATAGTATCAGGTGGTGAACCAGGAGATAGGATACCACTTGATAAGCTGATAATAGAGTTCTGATGGTGTTGGAGTGCAACCTGATTGTGATATTATAGAGTATAGGATTCATTATTATTATATGTGTGTATGTATCGTGTATGTGCTTTGTCCAGTAAATGTGTCACAATTTGCTGGTGTTTGCCCTTGTCCTAGTGAGGCTTCCCAGGAGGTAGTAAAGAAGGAGAGAGAGGGAGAAAGAACCAAGAACCACTGCTGTGGACAGGGTAGGAGGTAATACTAGTAAGTCATAGGGGATTGAGGAGATTATATCTCATAAGGAGAGAGTGGGGAGTCACAGCGGCTCGAGTGGGTGTGTGCACGTGACAACGAGGCTAAGTGTTGGAGCCGCATCCCCTAAACGTGTGACGTTGAGCCCCTCTCCAAGAGCCAGAAGCGCCAAAGGTGATCTCCTAGTATAAGCACTCTGCCGAGTTGTGGGTTGGGTTGTCCATAGAGAAGGATCAATGACGACAACACCAACCAACCCACAGTCTATAATACTATTATATTCTTATGTTCCTAAATCTAAACTTATCCAATTTACACCCATTGTTTCGTGTTCTGTCTTGAGTTGATACTTTTAATACCCTATTAATAACCCCTTTGTTATATCCATTCATCCACTTGTAAACTTCTTTCATGTCACCCCTAACTCTTCGCCTTTCAAGTGAATGCAATTTAAGCTTTATTAATCTTTCTTCATATGAAAGATTTCTAATTTGGGAAAATAACTTTGTCATCCTACGCTGGACACGTTCAAGTGAATTTATATCCATTCTATAATACGGCGACCAAAACTGAACTGCATAATCTAAATGGGGCCTAACCAGAGCAAGATATAGCTGAAGAACCACACCAGGTGTCTTGTTACTAACGCTTCGATTAATAAATCCCAGTGTCCTATTCGCCTTATTACGAACAATCATGCATTGATCCTTTTGTTTTAAATTCTTACTAATCATAAGAACAAATGTAACTGCAGAAGGCCTATTGGCCCATACGAGGCAGTTCCTATCTATAACCACAAAATCCCACTCATAAGAACAAAGGCAACTGCAGAAGGCCTATTGGCCCATACGAGGCAGCTCCTATCTATAACCACCCAATCCCACTCATAAGAACATAAGAACAAAGGCAACTGCAGAAGGCCTATTGGCCCATACGAGGCAGCTCCTATTTATAACCACCCAATCCCACTCATATACTTGTCCAACCCGCGCTTGAAACAATCGAGGGACACCATCTCCACCACGTTACGCGGCAATTGGTTCCACAAATCAACAACCCTGTTACTGAACCAGTATTTACCCAAGTTTTTCCTAAATCTAAACTTATCCAATTTATACCCATTGTTTCGTATTCTGTCCTGTACCGATATTTTTAACACCCTATTAATATCTTCCCTGTTATGTCCATTCATCCACTTGTAAGCCTCTATCATGTCACCCCTAACTCTTCGCTTTTCCAGTGAATGCAACTTAAGCTTCATTAATCTTTCTTCATATGAAAGATTTCTAATTTGGGAAAATAACTTTGTCATCCTAAGCTGGACACGTTCAAGTGAATTTATATCCATTCTATAATACGGCGACCAAAACTGAACTGCATAATCTAAATGGGGCCTAACCAGAGCAAGATATAGCTGAAGAACCACACCAGGTGTCTTGTTACTAACGCTTCGATTAATAAATCCCAGTGTCCTATTCGCCTTATTACGAACAATCGTGCATTGATCCTTTTGTTTTAAATTCTTACTAATCATAAGAACAAATGTAACTGCAGAAGGCCTATTGGCCCATACGAGGCAGTTCCTATCTATAACCACCCAATCCCACTCATAAGAACAAAGGCAACTGCAGAAGGCCTATTGGCCCATACGAGGCAGCTCCTATCTATAACCACCCAATCCCACTCATAAGAACATAAGAACAAAGGCAACTGCAGAAGGCCTATTGGCCCATACGAGGCAGCTCCTATTTATAACCACCCAATCCCACTCATATACTTGTCCAACCCGCGCTTGAAACAATCGAGGGACACCATCTCCACCACGTTACGCGGCAATTGGTTCCACAAATCAACAACCCTGTTACTGAACCAGTATTTACCCAAGTCTTTCCTAAATCTAAACTTATCCAATTTATACCCATTGTTTCGTATTCTGTCCTGTACCGATATTTTTAACACCCTATTAATATCTTCCCTGTTATCTGCACAGAAAAAATAGATATTATTGCACTTACCGAAACGTGGATGAATGTAGAAAATAGAGAACTATTAGCTGAATATCAAATATATGGATTTAAACTATTTCACTCAGATAGATATATTAGACGAGGAGGTGGAGTAGCCATATATGTTAGGGACAATTTGAAATGTAGTCTCAAAGAGGGAATCAAAACAGAGCCACACACAGAAACTATTTGGATTGAATTAAACGAAAAAGCTAATAATATTATAATAGGAGTAATATATAGGCCACCAAATTTAGACAGAATGGAAGCAAAGCACCTATGGGATGAAATATCTAGAGCATCTAGATCTAACAGTATTTATGTCATGGGTGACTTTAATTTTAGCGGAATAAACTGGTTGAACAAAACAGGGAATAGTGAAGCAGAAGATTTTCTAGAATTAATTGACGATTGCTTTCTTACGCAACACATTAAGGAACCAACACGGGAAAATAATATTTTAGATTTAGTGTTAACTAACAGGGAAACGCAAATTAATGACATCGAAATAGGGAGTGAGCTAGGGAGCAGTGATCACAAAGAAATCAGATTTAGCATAGAATGGAATAGACCAGTAGGAGAAAATTCTGTTTAAGTGCCAGATTTTCGAAAAGCTGATTTTAATAGCCTAAGAAATTTTTTGGGTCAAATTGATTGGAAAGTCTTGGGTATGGGGTGTGGGCCGGTCTTGGAGCGAGACATGAACCCAGCGATAGGTGACTTAAATGGGGATTTCAATGTGGATTCAGTATATAACTTATTTAAGAATATTCTAAACAAAGCACAGGAACGTAGTATACCATACAAATTGAATAGATCGAATACTAATGACCCAAAGTGGATAACAAAGAATTTGAAGAACCTTATAGGTAAAAAGAGAGCTTGGTACAAAAGGATTAAAAATGGGGAGGTCACTTTAGAACAGGAATTCGTACAACTGGTTAGAAATGTTAAAAAAGAGATAAAGAAAGCAAAAAGAAACTATGAAGCTCGCATAGCAGGGCAAGCAAAGACAAATCCTAAAGGGTTTTTTCAGTTATATCGTACCAAGACTAGGGAAAGGATAGGTCCATTAAAAACTGAGACAGGTCAAATAACAGATAGTGATGAAGAGATGAGTAGTATTTTTAATAAATATTTTGTATCTGTATTTACTAAAGAGGAACTTAACAATATGCCTTCAGCCGAACAAGTCTATGTGGGTGGGGACGAGGACAGGTTGACGAGTTTAGCAGTTACCAGGGAGGATGTTCTTAAACAAATAGTAAAACTCAAACCAAACAAATCCCCAGGGCCGGATGAAGTGTTTGCCAGGGTGCTTAAAGAATGCAAAGAGGAGCTTTGTGACCCACTGTCAACCATATTTAATAAATCAAGAGTCAGGCAGAGTGCCAGAGTTTTGGAAAGTTGCTAATGTGATACCAGTTTTTAAGAAAGGAGATAGATCACTTGCATCTAACTATCGACCAATTAGCCTAACGTCTATTGTGGGAAAGTTACTCGAATCTATAATAGCAAATAAAATTCGTCTTCATCTTGAAAAACATAAATTAATAATTGAGTCGCAACATGGTTTTATAAATGGCCGTTCATGTTTAACAAATTTGTTATCTTTTTATTCTAGCATTGTTGAGGCAGTTGATAGTGGTAAGGATTGCGATGTTGTATACCTTGACTTTAGCAAAGCTTTTGATACAGTGCCACATGAAAGACTGATTAAAAAGATAGAGTCTCATGGTATTGGGGGTGCTATATTAAGCTGGATTAGGGCATGGCTATACCAAAGGAAACAGAGAGTTAGTATAAATGGAATCAAGTCAGAGTGGGAAAATGTTGTAAGTGGAGTGCCTCAAGGCTCTGTCCTGGGACCTCTGTTGTTTATAATATATATAAATGATTTAGATTCAGGTTTGAGTAGCAACATTTGCAAATTTGCCGATGATACGAAAATCGGTAGGGAAATTAATTCGGAGGAGGACTCACTATCACTTCAAGTTGATCTAGATAGGGTTTTGAAATGGTCAAAGGATTGGCAGATGCAGTTTAATGCTGATAAATGTAAAGTTCTGAGGTTAGGTAATGATGATAGAGTTACAAGATACGAGCTAGATGGTGTTGTGATTGCGAAGTCGGATTGCGAAAGGGATCTGGGAGTTATGATTAGTAAGAATTTAAAACAAAAGGATCAATGCATAAATGTTCGTAATAAGGCAAATCGGACACTTGGATTTATTAATCGCAGCGTTAGTAACAAGACACCTGGTGTGGTTCTCAAGCTATATCTTGCTCTAGTTAGGCCCCATTTAGATTATGCAGTTCAGTTTTGGTCGCCATATTATAAAATGGATTTAAATTCACTTGAACGTGTCCAGCGTAGGATGACTAAGTTAATTCCCCAAATTAGAAATCTTTCATATGAAGAAAGATTAACAAAGCTTAAGTTGCATTCACTGGAAAGGCGAAGAGTTAAGGGTGACATGATAGAGGTTTACAAGTGGGTGAATGGACATAACCGGGGGGATATTAATAGGGTATTAAAAGTATCAACACAGGACAGAACACGAAACAATGGGTATAAATTGGATAAGTTTAGATTTAGGAAAGACTTGGGAAAAATACTGGTTCAGTAACAGGGTTGTTGATTTGTGGAACCAATTGCCGCGTAACATTGTGGAGGTGGGGTCCCTCGATTGTTTCAAGCATGGGTTGGACAAGTATATGAGTGGGATTGGGTGGTTATAGAATAGGAGCTGCCTCGTATGGGCCAATAGGCCTTCTGCAGTTACCTTTGTTCTTATGTTCTTATGTTCTTATGTTATGTCCATTCATCCACTTGTAAGCCTCTATCATGTCACCCCTAACTCTTCGCTTTTCCAGTGAATGCAACTTAAGCTTCATTAATCTTTCTTCATATGAAAGATTTCTAATTTGGGAAAATAACTTTGTCATCCTAAGCTGGACACGTTCAAGTGAATTTATATCCATTCTATAATACGGCGACTAAAACTGAACTGCATAATCTAAATGGGGCCTAACCAGAGCAAGATATAGCTGAAGAACCACACCAGGTGTCTTGTTACTAACGCTTCGATTAATAAATCCCAGTGTCCTATTCGCCTTATTACGAACAATCATGCATTGATCCTTTTGTTTTAAATTCTTACTAATCATAAGAACAAATGTAACTGCAGAAGGCCTATTGGCCCATACGAGGAAGTTCCTATCTATAACCACCCAATCCCACTCATAAGAACAAAGGCAACTGCAGAAGGCCTATTGGCCCATACGAGGCAGCTCCTATCTATAACCACCCAATCCCACTCATAAGAACATAAGAACAAAATCAACTGCAGAAGGCCTATTGGCCCATACGAGGCAGCTCCTATTTATAACCACCCAATCCCACTCATATACTTGTCCAACCCGCGCTTGAAACAATCGAGGGACACCACCTCCACCACGTTACGCGGCAATTGGTTCCACAAATCAACAACCCTGTTACTGAACCAGTATTTACCCAAGTCTTTCCTAAATCTAAACTTATCCCATTTATACCCATTGTTTCGTATTCTGTCCTGTACCGATATTTTTAACACCCTATTAATATCTTCCCTGTTATGTCCATTCATCCACTTGTAAGCCTCTATCATGTCACCCCTAACTCTTTGCTTTTCCAGTGAATGCAACTTAAGCTTCATTAATCTTTCTTCATATGAAAGATTTCTAATTTGGGAAAATAACTTTGTCATCCTAAGCTGGACACGTTCAAGTGAATTTATATCCATTCTATAATACGGCGACCAAAACTGAACTGCATAATCTAAATGGGGCCTAACCAGAGCAAGATATAGCTGAAGAACCACACCAGGTGTCTTGTTACTAACGCTTCGATTAATAAATCCCAGTGTCCTATTCGCCTTATTACGAACAATCATGCATTGATCCTTAGTTGAGGACAACAACTACTAAATATATCTAACACTGATGTCATTGGTAGTGTTCAACACCACATTTCTATGTCGGAGAAGGCTCAACGGCAACCTTCAGCCGACCGCCATGTACAATATTTAGTCGAAAAGAAGGAGACAGGTGACGAAAGATCCCTAATATTCACTTTCTTCAAAAAGAAGCCGATCGACTTGAGGCACGATCAGTTTTCAGCCGGCGAGCTGAATAACAATAAGTCCAATAACTATTTACCGGCAGAATTAACTCATCGAAACTACACTGCCACTTCCGTCACCTATGGTGATGAAGCTCCCGTTAAGGTACAGGCTGGCAATTGCCATATATCCAGTGATCCTCAGAAGGATTTCTCATGTCCTCACTGTTCCAAGTTTTACGCCTCAATAAAACGGCGTAATCGGCACATTTCTAACGTACATATGAGTCCCTACAAGGTGGCAAGGCGTCGATCAGTGAGTGAGTGTGAACAACCTGAAATCCGTACACAAGAAACCAATTCCAATACCAATTTGCCTGCAGAATTGACTGCCAATCATGGAAACTTCACTGCCACCTCCGTTACCCTTAGTGATGAAGCTCCCATTGAGTTCTCAGTAAGTGAGCGTGCACAACCTGAAATCCACACACAAGGAACAAAGTCCAATAACAATTTGCCTGCAGAATTGACTAATATTCATGGTAACTACACTGCCACCTCCGTCACAATTAGTGATGAAGCTCCCGTTGAGTTCTCAGTTCTCAGTGAGTGTACACAACCTGAAATCCGCACCCAAGAAACCAAGCCCAATAACACTTTACCTGCAGAATTGAATGCCATTCATGGTAACTACACTGCCGCCTCCGTCACCAATAGTGATGAAGTTCCCGTTAAGGTACAGCCTGGCAAGCGCAAGCGTACATCCAGCAGTGCTCGGAAGGTTAACCTATGTCCTCACTGTTCCAGGCCTTATGTTTCAAGAAAATGGTTTAATAAGCACATTCGTCAATTACATAAGAGACGCAAATCCGTTAAGAATTTACCTGCAGAATTGACTGCCATACATGGTAACTACAATGCAGCCCCCGTCACCCATGGTGATAAAGTTCCCGTTAAGGTACAGCCTGGCAAGCGCAAGCGTACATCCAGTGGTGCTCAGAAGGATTTCCCATGTCCTCACTGTTCCAAATCCTACGACTCAATAAAATGGCGTAATCGGCACATTTCTAACGTACATATGAGGCCCTTCCAGGCGGAAAGGCATCAATCAGTCAGTGAGTGTGCACAACCTGAAATCCCAATTCAAGGAAGCAATACTAATAACAGTAACAATTTACTTGCAGAAATGACTGCCATTCATGGCAATAACACTGCCACCTCCGTCAACCATGCTGGTAAAGTTCTTCTTGAGTTCTCAGTCAGTGAGCGTGCACAACCTGAAATCCACACACAAGGAACAAAGTCCAATAACAATTTGCCTGTAGGATTGACTAATATTCACGGTAACTATACTGCTACCTCCGTCACCCTTGGTGATGAAACTCCCGTTGAGTTCTCAGTTCCCAGTGAGTGTACACAACCTGAAATCCGCACCCAAGAAACCAAGCCCAATAACACTTACCCATGTCCTCACTGTTCCAGGCTTTATCTCTCAAGAAATGGTCTTAATAAGCACATTTGTCACATAAATAAAAGACGCAAATCCATTAAGAATTTACCTGCTGAATTGACTGCCAAGCATGGTAACTACACTGCCACCCCCGTCACCCTTGGTGATGAAGCTCTCGTTGAGTTCTCAGCTCACAGTGAGTGTACACAACCTGAAATCCGCACCCAAGAAACCAAGCCCAATAACACTTTACCTGCAGAAATGAATGTCATTCATGGTAACTACACTGCCGCCCACGTCACCCATGGTGATGACGTTCCCGTTAAGATACAGGCTGGCCAGCTCATTACATCCAGTGGTGCTCAGGAGAAATTCCCATGTACTCACTGTTCCAGATCCTTCACCTCAAAAAATTGGCGTAAGCGGCACATCTCTAACGCTCATATGAGTCACTACCAGATGAAAAGGCGTCAATCAGTCAGTGAGCGTGCAAAACCTGAAATCTGCACACAGGAAACCAAGCCCGTTAACAATTTATCTGCAAAATTGACTGCCTCAGTCACCCATGGCGATGAAGTTCCCGTTAAGGTACAGGCTGGCAAGCGCGGTACATCCAGCGTTGTTCAGAAGGTTTACCCATGTCCTCACTGTACCATGCGTTACATATCAAGACAATATCTTAATTTGCACCTTCATCACGTACACAAGAGAGCCCTACAAGGTGGGTAGGCGTCAATCAATCGTATCTGCTTAAGTTCCAGCAGATACACCTTGTACATGTTGTTTCAAGTATTATTAAAATAAATTGCTTCCTGTTCACCATATAGTCGCCGCTATAACTAGCTATGAACTATGTGAATTTTAAAAGTTTATGTTCTATAATTTTAATAAAAAAAAATCCCACAATTCTGAAATTAAATAACCTATTTTCTTTGTACACATGAAATATATTGTAGAAAATGACATGCTTACTGGTTACTGCGCGCATCAACGGAAGTACATGATTAAAATTCCCTGAATTGCTGCATTGATGACCGAGACGGCACTGAGAAGGGTTGAAAAATTCTGCATGAAGTTTACCAGTCTTTTTATTGTACACTTTTGCTATTTTCGTCTTTCTGATTAACCTTTTATTTGATTGTTATTATATTATAGTTTTAAGGCCCTCTGGCGCCTTAAAACCAGTTCCTTCGGGCAGATGGGACTCGTTAGCTCATCAGATAGTGCGGCTGATACACCAGACGTATTTTACTGGTATCGAGTTTTAAGTCTCCCGTTATTTATTGAACAGAATGGATCCTGATCTTTAACGCCTGACAAAGATGAAGATTATCAGGGTATTTACAAACGTTTTTCGGTGAAACCTATGACACCTACTGATTGTATCTAACACTGAAGTCATTGGTTGTGTTCAACACCACATTTCTATGCCGGAGAAGTCTCAATGGCAACCTTCAGCCTACCGCCATGTACAATATTCAGTCGCAAAGGAGACAGGCAACGAAAGATCCCTGATATCTTCAAGCAGAAGCCAGTTGACTTACCGCACCATCAGTTTTCAGACAGCGAGCGTGCACAACCTGACATCCGCCCACAAGAAACAAAGTCCAAAATCTATTTACTTCCAGAATTAACTGCCATTCATTGTAATTACACAGCCGCCCCCGTCACCCATGGCGATGAAGTTCCCACTAAGGTACTGGCTGGCAAGCTCCCTACATCCTGTGGTGCTCAGAAGGATTTCTCATGTCCTCACTGTTCGAAGTCTTACGCCTCAATACAATGGCGTAATCGGCACATTTCTAATGTACATATGAGTCCCTACCAGGTGGAAAGGCATCAGTCAGTCAGTGAGTGTGTACAACCTGAAATCCGTAAACAAGAAACTAATTCAAATAATAATTTACCTACATAATTGAATGCCATTTATGGTAACAACACTGCCACCTCCGTCACCCATGCTGATGAAGTTTCTGTTGAGTTCTCAGTCATTGAGTGTGCAACACCTATAATCCACCCGCAAGATACCAAGTCCAATACAATTTGCCTGCAGAATTGGCTACCTTAATGGGAGCCGGTCGGCCGAGAGAAAAGCACGCTGGACTTGTGGTCCTGGGTTCGATCCCAGGCGCCGGCGAGAAACATTGGGCAGAGTTTCTTTCACCCTATGCCCCTGTTACCTAGCAGTAAAATAGGTACCTGGGTGTTAGTCAGCTGTCACGGTCTGCTTCCTGGGGGTGGAGGCCTGGTCGAGGACCGGGCCGCGGGGACACTAAAAAGCCCCGAAATCATCTCAAGATAACCATTCACGGTAACTACACTGCCACCTCCATTAATCTTGGTGATGAAGCTCCCGTTGAGTTCTCAGTCAGTGAGTGTGCACAACTGGAAATCTACACATATGGAACCAAGTACATAAACGATTTCCCTCCAGAATTGACTGCCATTCATGGTAAGTACACTGCCGCCCCCGCTACCCATGGTAATGAAGTTCCCTTTAAGGTACAGGCTGGGAAGCTCCTTATATCCAGTGGTGCTCAGAAGGAATTCCCATGTCCTCTCTGTTCCAAGTCTTACGACTCAATAAACAGGCGTAATCGGTACATTTCTAACGTACATTTGAGTCCCTACCAGGTGGTAAGGCGTCAATATGTCAGTGAGTGTGCACAACCTTAAATCCGCATGCAAGAAACCAATTCCTATAACAGTTTACCTGCAGAATTGACTGCCATTCATGGTAACTACACTGCCACCTCCGTCACCCTTGGTGATGAAGCTCCCATTGAGTTCTCAGTAAGTGAGCGTGCACAACCTGAAATCCAGACACAAGGAACAAAATCCAATAACAATTTGCCTGCAGAATTGACTAATATTCATGGTAACTACACTGCCACCTCCGTCACAATTAGTGATGAAGCTCCCGTTGAGTTCTCAGTTCTCAGTGAGTGTACACAACCTGAAATCCGCACCCAAGAAACCAAGCCCAATAACACTTTACCTGCAGAATTGAATGCCATTCATGGTAACTACACTGCCGCCTCCGTCACCAATGGTGATGAAGTTCCCGTTTAGGTACAGCCTGGCAAGCGCAAGCGTACATCCAGCAGTGCTCAGAAGGTTTACCTATGTCCTCCCTGTTCCAGGCCTTATGTCTCAAGAAAATGGTTTACTAAGCACATTCGTCACATACATAAGAGACGCAAATCCGTTAAGAATTTACCTGTAGAATTGACTGCCATACATGGTAACTACAATGCAGCCCCCGTCACCCATGGTGATAAATTTCCCGTTAAGGTACACGCTGGCAAGCTCCTTACATCCAGTAGTGCTCAGAAGGATTTCCCATGTCCTCACTGTTCCAAATCCTACGACTCAATAAAATGGCGTAATCGGCACATTTCTAACGTACATATGAGGCCCTACCAGGCGGAAAGGCATCAATCAGTCAGTGAGTGTGCACAACCTGAAATCCCAATTCAAGGAAGCAATACTAATAACAATAACAATTTACTTGCAGAAATGACTGCCATTCATGGCAATAACACTGCCACCTCCGTCAACCATGCTGGTAAAGTTCTTCTTGAGTTCTCAGTCAGTGAGCGTGCACAACCTGAAATCCACACACAAGGAACAAAGTCCAATAACAATTTGCCTGTAGGATTGACTAATATTCACGGTAACTATACTGCTACCTCCGTCACCCTTGGTGATGAAACTCCCGTTGAGTTCTCAGTTCCCAGTGAGTGTACACAACCTGAAATCCGCACCCAAGAAACCAAGCCCAATAACACTTACCCATGTCCTCACTGTTCCAGGCTTTATCTCTCAAGAAATGGTCTTAATAAGCACATTTGTCACATAAATAAAAGACGCAAATCCATTAAGAATTTACCTGCTGAATTGACTGCCAAGCATGGTAACTACACTGCCACCCCCGTCACCCTTGGTGATGAAGCTCTCGTTGAGTTCTCAGCTCACAGTGAGTGTACACAACCTGAAATCCGCACCCAAGAAACCAAGCCCAATAACACTTTACCTGCAGAAATGAATGTCATTCATGGTAACTACACTGCCGCCCACGTCACCCATGGTGATGACGTTCCCGTTAAGATACAGGCTGGCCAGCTCATTACATCCAGTGGTGCTCAGGAGAAATTCCCATGTACTCACTGTTCCAGATCCTTCACCTCAAAAAATTGGCGTAAGCGGCACATCTCTAACGCTCATATGAGTCACTACCAGATGAAAAGGCGTCAATCAGTCAGTGAGCGTGCAAAACCTGAAATCTGCACACAGGAAACCAAGCCCGTTAACAATTTATCTGCAAAATTGACTGCCTCAGTCACCCATGGCGATGAAGTTCCCGTTAAGGTACAGGCTGGCAAGCGCGGTACATCCAGCGTTGTTCAGAAGGTTTACCCATGTCCTCACTGTACCATGCGTTACATATCAAGACAATATCTTAATTTGCACCTTCATCACGTACACAAGAGAGCCCTACAAGGTGGGTAGGCGTCAATCAATCGTATCTGCTTAAGTTCCAGCAGATACACCTTGTACATGTTGTTTCAAGTATTATTAAAATAAATTGCTTCCTGTTCACCATATAGTCGCCGCTATAACTAGCTATGAACTATGTGAATTTTAAAAGTTTATGTTCTATAATTTTAATAAAAAAAAATCCCACAATTCTGAAATTAAATAACCTATTTTCTTTGTACACATGAAATATATTGTAGAAAATGACATGCTTACTGGTTACTGCGCGCATCAACGGAAGTACATGATTAAAATTCCCTGAATTGCTGCATTGATGACCGAGACGGCACTGAGAAGGGTTGAAAAATTCTGCATGAAGTTTACCAGTCTTTTTATTGTACACTTTTGCTATTTTCGTCTTTCTGATTAACCTTTTATTTGATTGTTATTATATTATAGTTTTAAGGCCCTCTGGCGCCTTAAAACCAGTTCCTTCGGGCAGATGGGACTCGTTAGCTCATCAGATAGTGCGGCTGATACACCAGACGTATTTTACTGGTATCGAGTTTTAAGTCTCCCGTTATTTATTGAACAGAATGGATCCTGATCTTTAACGCCTGACAAAGATGAAGATTATCAGGGTATTTACAAACGTTTTTCGGTGAAACCTATGACACCTACTGATTGTATCTAACACTGAAGTCATTGGTTGTGTTCAACACCACATTTCTATGCCGGAGAAGTCTCAATGGCAACCTTCAGCCTACCGCCATGTACAATATTCAGTCGCAAAGGAGACAGGCAACGAAAGATCCCTGATATCTTCAAGCAGAAGCCAGTTGACTTACCGCACCATCAGTTTTCAGACAGCGAGCGTGCACAACCTGACATCCGCCCACAAGAAACAAAGTCCAAAATCTATTTACTTCCAGAATTAACTGCCATTCATTGTAATTACACAGCCGCCCCCGTCACCCATGGCGATGAAGTTCCCACTAAGGTACTGGCTGGCAAGCTCCCTACATCCTGTGGTGCTCAGAAGGATTTCTCATGTCCTCACTGTTCGAAGTCTTACGCCTCAATACAATGGCGTAATCGGCACATTTCTAATGTACATATGAGTCCCTACCAGGTGGAAAGGCATCAGTCAGTCAGTGAGTGTGTACAACCTGAAATCCGTAAACAAGAAACCAATTCAAATAATAATTTACCTACATAATTGAATGCCATTTATGGTAACAACACTGCCACCTCCGTCACCCATGCTGATGAAGTTTCTGTTGAGTTCTCAGTCATTGAGTGTGCAACACCTATAATCCACCCGCAAGATACCAAGTCCAATACAATTTGCCTGCAGAATTGGCTACCTTAATGGGAGCCGGTCGGCCGAGAGAAAAGCACGCTGGACTTGTGGTCCTGGGTTCGATCCCAGGCGCCGGCGAGAAACATTGGGCAGAGTTTCTTTCACCCTATGCCCCTGTTACCTAGCAGTAAAATAGGTACCTGGGTGTTAGTCAGCTGTCACGGTCTGCTTCCTGGGGGTGGAGGCCTGGTCGAGGACCGGGCCGCGGGGACACTAAAAAGCCCCGAAATCATCTCAAGATAACCATTCACGGTAACTACACTGCCACCTCCATTAATCTTGGTGATGAAGCTCCCGTTGAGTTCTCAGTCAGTGAGTGTGCACAACTGGAAATCTACACATATGGAACCAAGTACATAAACGATTTCCCTCCAGAATTGACTGCCATTCATGGTAAGTACACTGCCGCCCCCGCTACCCATGGTAATGAAGTTCCCTTTAAGGTACAGGCTGGGAAGCTCCTTATATCCAGTGGTGCTCAGAAGGAATTCCCATGTCCTCTCTGTTCCAAGTCTTACGACTCAATAAACAGGCGTAATCGGTACATTTCTAACGTACATTTGAGTCCCTACCAGGTGGTAAGGCGTCAATAAGTCAGTGAGTGTGCACAACCTTAAATCCGCATGCAAGAAACCAATTCCTATAACAGTTTACCTGCAGAATTGACTGCCATTCATGGTAACTACACTGCCACCTCCGTCACCCTTGGTGATGAAGCTCCCATTGAGTTCTCAGTAAGTGAGCGTGCACAACCTGAAATCCAGACACAAGGAACAAAATCCAATAACAATTTGCCTGCAGAATTGACTAATATTCATGGTAACTACACTGCCACCTCCGTCACAATTAGTGATGAAGCTCCCGTTGAGTTCTCAGTTCTCAGTGAGTGTACACAACCTGAAATCCGCACCCAAGAAACCAAGCCCAATAACACTTTACCTGCAGAATTGAATGCCATTCATGGTAACTACACTGCCGCCTCCGTCACCAATGGTGATGAAGTTCCCGTTTAGGTACAGCCTGGCAAGCGCAAGCGTACATCCAGCAGTGCTCAGAAGGTTTACCTATGTCCTCCCTGTTCCAGGCCTTATGTCTCAAGAAAATGGTTTACTAAGCACATTCGTCACATACATAAGAGACGCAAATCCGTTAAGAATTTACCTGTAGAATTGACTGCCATACATGGTAACTACAATGCAGCCCCCGTCACCCATGGTGATAAATTTCCCGTTAAGGTACACGCTGGCAAGCTCCTTACATCCAGTAGTGCTCAGAAGGATTTCCCATGTCCTCACTCTTCCAGATCCTACGACACAATAAAATGGTGTAATCGGCACATTTCTAACGTACATATGAGGCCCTACCAGGCGGAAAGACGTCAATCAGTCAGTGAGTTGAAATTGAAATTGAAATTGAAATAAGTTTATTGAGGTAAAATACACACAAAGGGATGAGGTAGCTCAAGCTATTCTCACCCCATTCAGTACAACGTGTTAATATATACATAGACACACATCACAAATAAACACATTACCAAACATTCTGAGAGGTAAAAATATACATTTCCTCCCTCACAAGTAGTATGGTATCAGACGTACACACAAATACTTTTATGACCTAGGTATACTGTATAGACAATTTGCAAGACACCTGCAGATAATTCAACAAAATATTACAATCTTGGTGCAAAATTCTTATATCTCTCAAGAATATCATCAACCTTTCCGTTGTGACACATCCAGGCTATTTGTTCAGGAACAGTCCTTATCTCAGTGTTTCTATATACATTAATCAACGGACAATCAAGAATATAATGGGCAAGGGTGTGAGACCTTAACATACCACATAGTTTACACGTCGTGTCATTACCATGAACATCTATCCCATATTCCCAGTAATATTTGTACCCAAGCCTGAGCCGCATGTACACAGAGTCACTCCAAGCATTTCTCCTTTTACCATAAGTGAAATGGGTGTTTTGACTCACATACATGTAGTGTTGCATGGTTTGACTACTCTCATACATTATCTCTCTCCTCTCCACTCCCGCCTGTGCCTGAATATTTCTGATTTTGCTTCTTATTTGTCTCATTGTGAATTCACATTCAATGTCAACTTGTGGTTTTGATGTGGCACGTTTGGCCAAGTCATCCGCCACCTCGTTGAGCACTATTCCAACATGAGATGGAATCCACATGAATTTCACACTATAACCTTTCAGCTGTATCTCAGTTATTCTTCTCTTACAGTCCTCCACTATAGACATGAAGACTGGGTTTCGACTGTTTAAGGACTCCAGTGCTCCTCGGCTATCGACAAATACAAAAACATTTTTGTCGTCATGACGTACTTCCTCCAAACACGCCAGAATGGCCTGCAGTTCAGCTTGTGTGGATGATATATAATTACTAAGCCGGAGTTCAATTATCCTGTCCACAGTCCCAAACTCCGTATAATCCCTTATTAAGACACCACACCCTGCCCTGCCATCTTCCGCCACCGACCCGTCGCAATATACATGTAAACTGTTGCCTCTTGGTAACCGAGATATCATGCTTCCATACAAACACCGTAATTGTCCCGGTTCATGATGAATCTTTTTCACCTTGAGGGGTGCAATTTCGACGTCTATTTTCTGTACTTTCCAGGGAGCAGACATATTACACTGTCGAGAGGGTTTACAGCAGTCAAGTACGTCGTATTCCCTGAGGTCATGAGCTAATCCTCTCGTATAGCGTGTCTCCCTCAGTTTCCTGGAAGTGTGTACGTCACTCAAGCAGGTCTGAACGCTCTCAAACAGCTTATCCCCTCCTTTTCTCCGCATGAAACGAATAGATACTCTAGTGTTAATGTCACGGACTCTATCACACACACTCTGTAAATTTAATTCCATTCTCATTATTTCAATCATTGCATTTCTTTGACATCCAAGAATAATCCTCATAGCCTCGTTCTGTATCAGCTCTATTTTTTGAATTCTGCCTTGGCCTGTGTAAGACAATACGGGTGCTGCGTAGTCTATCAGGGATCGAACAGTGCTTATGTATAACATCCGCAAGATAGGTACCCCAACACCTTTACCAGAAAAAGCCAGTGCTTTTAGAGGATGCAGACGGGCTTTACATAAGGTGCTGATATGATTTATTTCAGCATTTTTACTCTCACATGTGTATCCAACATACATGCCCAGATACTTGTACTTCTGTACACGGCTCAGTTCCACACCATTTAGATTAAGTTTTATATTTCTTCGTTTCCTATACTCGTATTTGGTTTTATCTGCATTTATAACTAAGCCTAACTTGTGACAGGTTGTACCAAGTATGTTAAGAGCATCTTGAATTTTGTTCCCAGAAGTGCCTTGTATAAGAATGTCATCAGCATATATGATCGTCGTGACCCCTGGAGGATACATCTCTGATGCTAATCTGTTCATTAATACATTGAATAAGGTGGGACTTAATACTCCCCCTTGTGGGGTACCTAACTGAAACCTCCGTTCCTCAGACATGTATCCCTGGTAATACACCTGACCTTTTCTGCCTTGTAGATAATCCCTTATCCAGTGTAGCAATCTCCCTGTTATTACCAGATTGACTAATTCGTATAAGATTACTTCCCCATTGGCTTTATCAAATGCTCCTTGTAGATCAACAAAAACTCTACAATTGTCATCCACATTAGACAAACACTTTAAGAGACAATCTGCAGTAGTCTTGCCTTTGATAAAACCAAAGAGATTACTGGACATGTTATCACCTACAAGGTAGAGTAGCCTATTTAACAAAATCCTTTCCATCATTTTACAAAAGCAGGATATTAAGGAGACAGGTCTGTAGCCTCCGTTTGACTTAGGGATAGGAATGATGACAGCCTCTTTCCATTTTCTTGGTAACTTTCCCTCTCTATAACTCATATTAAACAAATCAAGTAAGAGATTAGGTTTCATACCGGCTAAATAATTAAGTATGTCATACGTTACTCCATCTTTTCCCGGAGCAGTAGAGCTGCCACTTTTTATAGCATCCAGTAGCTCATCGTGGGTTATCTCAGTGCATGTTATAGATCTTGTATTTAAGGCACATAAAGTTACTCCATTTCTAATATTTTCCCATGACTCAATGGTGACTCTCGTGTCTGCAGGTAAGGACTCCATACCAGCAGCACTTGCCCATTTATCTACTAACTCATTAGCAACTTTCCCTGGATCTGAGTGAGCAATGAATTTGGTCTTACAACCCCTGACTTTGTTTACTGCTCTCCATATGTCTTTAAGGTTCTTAGTATTACCAATGGACTGAGCAAATTCTTGCCAGTATCTGTCCCGCGCCTCCTTCCTCACCTGACTGCATTCCCTAGCCACTTCCAACATTGTATTTTTCTCTTCATCCCTCATTCCATTTTTTAACCATGCTTTATGCGCACTCCGTAGCATTCTCTCCCATCCCTTGACTTGCTGATCATTGGAATATTTAAATTTCTTAGGTCCGTGCGTCTTGCTTCCCCTGCCCCCGTTATTTTCCCTCTGTACTAATTTCTCTATGTTCTCGACCATGTCCTCGTAAAAACTATCAACGCAGAACGGCGTGTAATGTTGATACCAATCTCCCATATTTTGAATAAAATAATTTTTCATATCTTTCTTAATATTTAGCCTTTTCCTTTGAAAGTGGACTTGTTTTTTCCCCAGTGGTAATTCAACGTTCAAGGCAAAGTGGTCACTAAGTAGTTCCCGAACAACCCGAGCCTCCCCCATAATCCCCTGAGAGTTTAAAACGCAGGCATAGTCAAGCCGTCCTTCCCTGATGTGAGTTGGTTCATTGTTTCCCAAGAGACAGGTATCTGGATGATCTTGTAGAAACTGTAACCACTTGACCCCATTAGTATTAATACTACCCACTGTCCCAAGGCTTGTGTGCCGAGCATTAAGGTCCCCAATGACCAGTGAAGGATTAGTATAAATGCAGTCAGGTAAATAGTTAGCGTCGAAGCAGTTCCTGGATACATACAAATTAACTACAATAAATTCCCCTTCCCTTAATGATAATTTAACACAGACACTCTCTATACCTTGCGTTTTTGATGGCGGTTCTACTAACTCTGCTGGTATGGAGTTCTTAACATAAATCGACGTGCCTCTGATGTTATTTGCAGTGAAGAGGTGAAACCCTTTATAGCCATTTAATTTCAATAATCCTTCATTCCTATCCCCTGTCTCTTGGAGAGCTACAACATCAATATCATTTCCCATCACATAACAATGAACATCTGTAACCCTGTTTCTCAAACCATTAACATTCCATGACAACACTTTCAGTCTAGGGTGATCCATTATTAATCAATTCATTGCCCAAGTCATCCTCAATAAGTTCACTAAATGATAGCCATACCTTTTATAACATCTCCCACCTCCTCCCAAGTTCACCAGTAAAAGCGACATTGCGATTCTCAAGAGATTTTTTCAGCCCTGAGACGTCCATTATTGGCCCAAATGATTCCTTCATTTTATGTGTAATTATAGGGTTCTTCCTTTCCCTACGACTATCATGAGAGGTGAGACTTTCCGCAGAAACGACATCGTGGATCATTTTGACAGCTCCAGGATTTATGCCCCCATCTGCAGCATTTCAGGCATATTATGGGCTCTTCCACATACTTTGCTACATGCCTGTAGCCAGCCCCGGTGATGAACACTTTCTCGGGTACGTCACCTCTCACTAGAGCCACCACCTGACTCCTAGCTTCACTTTAATAAGGTGACGCTTGGCCCACACAAATCGTTGGTCGTCGAGTATAAACTTGGGGTCCAGAATCTGAGGGTATTTATAGATAATTACCTTCGTCAGCTTCTCGTTCCCCTCCGGTATTTCCATAAGAATTCCATCATATCCTTGCTGGCTAAGAAACGTCACTGCCTCCATAGAACCTACCGTTAAGTAAGGTCTGTTTACACCTTCCATTCCAGCCACTTTTGTTCTTTTATTTGTCTGATCTCTCGATGCACATGTTCCTTGACCTCACAAAGTAAGGTCCTGTTGCGGTCACTTGGCTGCTTTTTGTATAGCTTTCTTGTTCTGTTGAGTCTATGGTTGAGTTCTTTGACACGTTCGCAATAGTACCAATGATCTTTATGGTGTCCGGTGGGCTGTTTTTTCAGTGGGATTGAGTGGTTTGCTGCACTTTGAATCGGTTTTACAAATTCTTGTTCTGCCTGATTCATGTCTTCGGGAAGATCATAGTTTCTATGCCACTCTGAAATGAGGTTTTGAAATCGGTCCTGCTGGTTAGAAATACTAAGCGTCTTTCATGTTTCCAACAATATCACCAATACCAGCTCCCGGATAGCAAACCCTTAACCTGTTTCCTTTATCTCTGGCACAAAACGTTCTGTCTAAATACCTCACCTGGGAATCTCCTACAACCAAAATTCGCTTTTAATACCTATTAATATCTCCTTTGTTATGTCCATTTATCCACTTGTAAACCTCTATCATGTCACCCCTAACTCTTCGCCTTTCCAGTGAATGCAATTTAATTCAACAGAATTTTTTCCTACAGGTCTATTCCATTCTATGCTAAATCTGATTTCTTTGTGATCACTATTCCCTAGCTCACTCCCTATTTCTCCCTATTGTTATGATCTCAGCCTGCAGGAGAAACGAGTCTCCCTTCTTGAGAGTTATTCAGCAAGCCTGACCTAACTAGAAGGTCTAGCAAATATTGAGGTGATAACCCATATGTAAAATGGCTGGTTGGATATGTATAACAGTTTAAAATTATGGGCAATGAAGAAGAATACAGATAAATGACTGGCTAGGAGATGTGGACATTTTGCTGGAGGCGTGAGGCTCGCTTCCGGAGGACCTTGACCTCACTTGAGTGCCAGACATCGCAGGGGGAAGCCGCGCTCCGTTTGAGCTCCCGCCAGAAGGGAACCCCTAGTGATATATCTCTAAGAGAAGAGAAGTGTGCAGACGTGCCAGCTGTGGAATTGAGCTAAGAACGTTGTGGTGTCAAGTCCTGGTCGACGAGCAGAGTTCAATAAGCTGCTCAGAGGCATTTTCGTGGGCTGTGTGGAGCGCCCTGACCAGACGCCGTCAGAGGGAATGCACCCTCGATCAGTTAATCTGTGGTAAGCACGATATACGCCAGTTCATAGTACTTGCTTGTAGTTGGTCGTGTGCCCAGCGACAGTAGCAATGTTTATTTATAAGTTAGACATGTTTTAATAAGACAGAAGGCCTGAAATAAGAGAGTGGAGAGGGAGGAACACGGAGCGACGTCCGCCCCTCTGAGCGCTGGCGGACGACTGAGGGAGCCTGGCTCCTGATGGAGGAAGACCCTCCCAGCGAGTGAGGACCGCCGCCAGGCGAGGTGGAGTATGGACCCGCCCAAAGCGGGGGAGTCCACTCTCACTGTATGTAGAGAACAGATAGAGGTTTGAGGCACACATATTGTGTGAATATTTTTTGTTTATGTGTTAAAGGGGAACATTTTATTGGAGTGTCGATGGGTTGCAGGTTTGTCTTTTGGGGAAGAAGTTGCTGAGAACTTCGAAGCCAGCCTAGATGAAGTAGCTGATGAGACTCCAAGGTAGAACATAAGAAGAACATAAGAACAAAGGTAACTGCAGAAGGCCTATTGGCCCATACGAGGCAGCTCCTATTCTATAACCACCCAATCCCACTCATATACTTGTCCAACCCGTGCTTGAAACAATCGAGGGACCCCACCTCCACAATGTTACGCGGCAATTGGTTCCACAAATCAACAACCCTGTTACTGAACCAGTATTTACCCAAGTCTTTCCTAAATCTAAACTTATCCAATTTATATCCATTGTTTCGTGTTCTGTCCTGTGTTGATACTTTTAATACCCTATTAATATCCCCCCGGTTATGTCCATTCATCCACTTGTAAACCTCTATCATGTCACCCCTAACTCTTCGCCTTTCCAGTGAATGCAACTTAAGCTTTGTTAATCTTTCTTCATATGAAAGATTTCTAATTTGGGGAATTAACTTAGTCATCCTACGCTGGACACGTTCAAGTGAATTTATATCCATTCTATAATATGGCGACCAAAACTGAACTGCATAATCTAAATGGGGCCTAACTAGAGCAAGATATAGCTTGAGAACCACACCAGGTGTCTTGTTACTAACGCTGCGATTAATAAATCCAAGTGTCCGATTTGCCTTATTACGAACATTTATGCATTGATCCTTTTGTTTTAAATTCTTACTAATCATAACTCCCAGATCCCTTTCGCAATCCGACTTCGCAATCACAACACCATCTAGCTCGTATCTTGTAACTCTATCATCATTACCTAACCTCAGAACTTTACATTTATCAGCATTAAACTGCATCTGCCAATCCTTTGACCATTTCAAAACCCTATCTAGATCAACTTGAAGTGATAGTGAGTCCTCCTCCGAATTAATTTCCCTACCGATTTTCGTATCATCGGCAAATTTGCAAATGTTGCTACTCAAACCTGAATCTAAATCATTTATATATATTATAAACAACAGAGGTCCCAGGACAGAGCCTTGAGGCACTCCACTTACAACATTTTCCCACTCTGACTTGATTCCATTTATACTAACTCTCTGTTTCCTTTGGTATAGCCATGCCCTAATCCAGCTTAATATAGCACCCCCAATACCATGAGACTCTATTTTTTTATGGGAGCCCCGACAGGATTCGAACCTGCGACCTCCAGCAAGTAACCAATCCAACTGGAGCAGAGGACCTCGAGCTGTGAGGAGAAGCAGCAGTGAAGAGGAGTGTCACGTGCTTCTGAAGAGGTGGTGAAGCACCATAGTTGCTCGAGGAAACTTCATGGTGTAGCAGCCAAGAGAGCTGTGGAGGAACCTAGCAGAAGGGTGAAGCACCGTAGTTGTGCAAAGAAACTTCATGATAGCAGCCTGGAGGAGCTGCAGAGGGTCCTGGTAGTGAAGCCTGGAAGAACCTAAAGATATTAGGGTAGTGAACTTCCAGAGGTGGAAGGGAAGTACTGGTGGATTACTTGTAGGGAGTTGATAGTGTTTGGTTGTCAGTAGCGTGCAAGACGCAGTGAGAGGTGAGTGACTGTTTGCATTCTTATGTCAAGGAGTGATTTATTCTGAAGCTTAGAGTTGCAGTCGTAGGCTTGATTACCTACAGATGTATGTGCTCGAGGACTGACAGTGATCGATTAATCATTGTTGTGTATCAATGAACATTTATACTGATATATGTTATTGCATTCAAATGCTGGTTTTCTATATATACATTATCTTGCTGATAGTGCAACAGTGTATGTAGGCTTGATCAACTTGAGGAGGTTAATAGTATCAGGTGGTGAACCAGGAGATAGGATACCACTTGATAAGCTGATAATAGAGTTCTGATGGTGTTGGAGTGCAACCTGATTGTGATATTATAGAGTATAGGATTCATTATTATTATGTGTGTATGTATCGTGTATGTGCTTTGTCCAGTAAATGTGTCACAATTTGCTGGTGTTTGCCCTTGTCCTAGTGAGGCTTCCCAGGAGGTAGTAAAGAAGGAGAGGGAGAAAGAACCAAGAACCACTGCTGTGGACAGGGTAGGAGGTAATACTAGTAAGTCATAGGGGATTGAGGAGATTATATCTCATAAGGAGAGAGTGGGGAGTCACAGCGGCTCGAGTGGGTGTGTGCACGTGACAACGAGGCTAAGTGTTGGAGCCGCATCCCCTAAACGTGTGACGTTGAGCCCCTCTCCAAGAGCCAGAAGCGCCAAAGGTGATCTCCTAGTATAAGCACTCTGCCGAGTTGTGGGTTGGGTTGTCCATAGAGAAGGATCAATGACGACAACACCAACCAACCCACAGTCTATAATACTATTATGTTCTTATGTTCCTAAATCTAAACTTATCCAATTTACACCCATTGTTTCGTGTTCTGTCTTGAGTTGATACTTTTAATACCCTATTAATAACCCCTTTGTTATATCCATTCATCCACTTGTAAACTTCTTTCATGTCACCCCTAACTCTTCGCCTTTCAAGTGAATGCAATTTAAGCTTTATTAATCTTTCTTCATATGAAAGATTTCTAATTTGGGAAAATAACTTTGTCATCCTACGCTGGACACGTTCAAGTGAATTTATATCCATTCTATAATACGGCGACCAAAACTGAACTGCATAATCTAAATGGGGCCTAACCAGAGCAAGATATAGCTGAAGAACCACACCAGGTGTCTTGTTACTAACGCTTCGATTAATAAATCCCAGTGTCCTATTCGCCTTATTACGAACAATCATGCATTGATCCTTTTGTTTTAAATTCTTACTAATCATAAGAACAAATGTAACTGCAGAAGGCCTATTGGCCCATACGAGGCAGTTCCTATCTATAACCACAAAATCCCACTCATAA
This sequence comes from Procambarus clarkii, assembly GCF_040958095.1. Lineage (NCBI taxonomy): Eukaryota > Metazoa > Arthropoda > Malacostraca > Decapoda > Cambaridae > Procambarus > Procambarus clarkii. The sequence continues at coordinate 4,922,869 of NC_091203.1, read as the reverse complement.
GAACAAAGGCAACTGCAGAAGGCCTATTGGCCCATACGAGGCAGCTCCTATCTATAACCACCCAATCCCACTCATAAGAACATAAGAACAAAATCAACTGCAGAAGGCCTATTGGCCCATACGAGGCAGCTCCTATTTATAACCACCCAATCCCACTCATATACTTGTCCAACCCGCGCTTGAAACAATCGAGGGACACCATCTCCACCACGTTACGCGGCAATTGGTTCCACAAATCAACAACCCTGTTACTGAACCAGTATTTACCCAAGTCTTTCCTAAATCTAAACTTATCCAATTTATACCCATTGTTTCGTATTCTGTCCTGTACCGATATTTTTAACACCCTATTAATATCTTCCCTGTTATGTCCATTCATCCACTTGTAAGCCTCTATCATGTCACCCCTAACTCTTCGCTTTTCCAGTGAATGCAACTTAAGCTTCATTAATCTTTCTTCATATGAAAGATTTCTAATTTGGGAAAATAACTTTGTCATCCTAAGCTGGACACGTTCAAGTGAATTTATATCCATTCTATAATACGGCGACCAAAACTGAACTGCATAATCTAAATGGGGCCTAACCAGAGCAAGATATAGCTGAAGAACCACACCAGGTGTCTTGTTACTAACGCTTCGATTAATAAATCCCAGTGTCCTATTCGCCTTATTACGAACAATCGTGCATTGATCCTTTTGTTTTAAATTCTTACTAATCATAAGAACAAATGTAACTGCAGAAGGCCTATTGGCCCATACATAAGAACAAATGTAACCGCAGAAGGCCTATTGGCCCATACGAGGCAGCTCCTATTCTATAACCACCCAATCCCACTCATATACTTGTCCAACCCGTGCTTGAAACAATCGAGGGACCCCACCTCCACAATGTTACGCGGCAATTGGTTCCACAAATCAACAACCCTGTTACTGAACCAGTATTTACCCAAGTCTTTCCTAAATCTAAACTTATCCAATTTATATCCATTGTTTCGTGTTCTGTCCTGTGTTGATACTTTTAATACCCTATTAATATCCCCCCGGTTATGTCCATTCATCCACTTGTAAACCTCTATCATGTCACCCCTAACTCTTCGCCTTTCCAGTGAATGCAACTTAAGCTTTGTTAATCTTTCTTCATATGAAAGATTTCTAATTTGGGGAATTAACTTAGTCATCCTACGCTGGACACGTTCAAGTGAATTTATATCCATTCTATAATATGGCGACCAAAACTGAACTGCATAATCTAAATGGGGCCTAACTAGAGCAAGATATAGCTTGAGAACCACACCAGGTGTCTTGTTACTAACGCTGCGATTAATAAATCCAAGTGTCCGATTTGCCTTATTACGAACATTTATGCATTGATCCTTTTGTTTTAAATTCTTACTAATCATAACTCCCAGATCCCTTTCGCAATCCGACTTCGCAATCACAACACCATCTAGCTCGTATCTTGTAACTCTATCATCATTACCTAACCTCAGAACTTTACATTTATCAGCATTAAACTGCATCTGCCAATCCTTTGACCATTTCAAAACCCTATCTAGATCAACTTGAAGTGATAGTGAGTCCTCCTCCGAATTAATTTCCCTACCGATTTTCGTATCATCGGCAAATTTGCAAATGTTGCTACTCAAACCTGAATCTAAATCATTTATATATATTATAAACAACAGAGGTCCCAGGACAGAGCCTTGAGGCACTCCACTTACAACATTTTCCCACTCTGACTTGATTCCATTTATACTAACTCTCTGTTTCCTTTGGTATAGCCATGCCCTAATCCAGCTTAATATAGCACCCCCAATACCATGAGACTCTATTTTTTTAATCAGTCTTTCATGTGGCACTGTATCAAAAGCTTTGCTAAAGTCAAGGTATACAACATCGCAATCCTTACCACTATCAACTGCCTCAACAATGCTAGAATAAAAAGATAACAAATTTGTTAAACATGAACGGCCATTTATAAAACCATGTTGCGACTCAATTATTAATTTATGTTTTTCAAGATGAAGACGAATTTTATTTGCTATTATAGATTCGAGTAACTTTCCCACAATAGACGTTAGGCTAATTGGTCGATAGTTAGACGCAAGTGATCTATCTCCTTTCTTAAAAAGTGATCTTTCTCCTTTCAGTCGGTCAGGTGAAGTCACAGTGAGAGGTTGTGTTAACCGGAGCTCCTGAGTGTTGTTATATTATCATAGCAATATGGAAGTTGTAGTGAAGGACCTGGTGACTCTAGTGGGAGCCCTGAGGACAGAGTTGGACTCTCTGCGGGAGGAGGTGCGTCAGCTTAAAAAACAACGAGAAGTAACGAAGGAGGAGACCAGCAGTAAAGGGACCTCGTCTTGGAGAGTTGCGAAAGACAGGGGCCTTAAGAAGACTTTGATAAAGCCGCCTTCAAACGCCATAACAACTTCAAATTCATTTGACGTTTTGGAGGACGAGTGCTGTGGAGAGACTGTGGATCGCGCAAAAGGGAAAGCAACGAAGAGAAAGGAAGCGCAGGCCCCTCAGAAAGTAAAGGAAGTACCTAAGCAAACATTAGTTGTGGGAGATTCCCAGATAAGGTATTTGGATAGAACGTTTTGTGCTAGAGATAGGGGGAACAGGTTAAGGGTTTGCTATCCCGGAGCTGGCATTGGTGATATTATAAACAACATGAATGATATTATGGCTGGTAATGGGAACAATCCCATTATTTGCATTAGCGTGGGAGGAAATGATGTTGGTCGAGTCAGGAGTGAGGAACTTTTTCAGAGGTATAAAACAGCCATAGAGTTAGTTAGGAGCAAGGGAGGAATCCCGATCATATGTGGCATTCTTCCAAGAAAGGGAGTGGGAAATGAATGGATATCGAGGGCACTTGGTGTCAATTGCCGGCTGGAAAGATATTGCAAATCAAATGCAATATCTTTCATAGACAACTGGGAACACTTCTATGGAAGAAATGAAATGTATGCTCGTGATGGGGTGCATCTATCGAGAGCTGGGGTTGTTGCTGTTGCGAACTCGCTAGAAGAAGTGGTTAGAGGTGTTTGTTTGGGTTTAAACTGTTAGTAGATAGAGGTATGGGAATTGATTTGGAGGAAGGAGGTAATAAAAGTATGTGTTTGTGGGAGAAAGGAATTGGCAAAACGATCAGGGAAAGAGAAGGTCCGCAAAATAACAATTCACTTAGGGTATATTACACTAACAGTAGAAGTCTAAGAAATAAAATTAACGAATTAAATGCTCTTGTCTGCACAGAAAAAATAGATATTATTGCACTTACCGAAACGTGGATGAATGTAGAAAATAGAGAACTATTAGCTGAATATCAAATATATGGATTTAAACTATTTCACACAGATAGATATATTAGACGAGGAGGTGGAGTAGCCATATATGTTAGGGACAATTTGAAATGTAGTCTCAAAGAGGGAATCAAAACAGAGCCACACACAGAAACTATTTGGATTGAATTAAACGAAAAAGCTAATAATATTATAATAGGAGTAATATATAGGCCACCAAATTTAGACAGAATGGAAGCAAAGCATCTATGGGATGAAATATCTACAGCATCTAGATCTAACAGTATTTATGTCATGGGTGACTTTAATTTTAGCGGAATAAACTGGTTGAACAAAACAGGGAATAGTGAAGCAGAAGATTTTCTAGAATTAATTGACGATTGCTTTCTTACGCAACACATTAAGGAACCAACACGGGAAAATAATATTTTAGATTTAGTGTTAACTAACAGGGAAACGCAAATTAATGACATCGAAATAGGGAGTGAGCTAGGGAGCAGTGATCACAAAGAAATCAGATTTAGCATAGAATGGAATAGACCAGTAGGAGAAAATTCTGTTAAAGTGCCAGATTTTCGAAAAGCTGATTTTAATAGCCTAAGAAATTTTTTGGGTCAAATTGATTGGAAAGGCTTGGGTATGGGGTGTGGGCCGGTCTTGGAGCGAGACATGAACCCAGCGATAGGTGACTTAAATGGGGATTTCGATGTGGATTCAATATATAACTTATTTAAGAATATTCTAAACAAAGCACAGGAACGTAGTATACCATACAAATTGAATAGATCGTATACTAATGACCCAAAGTGGATAACAAAGAATTTGAAGAACCTTATAAGTAAAAAGAGAGCTTGGTACAAAAGGATTAAAAATGGGGAGGTCACTTTAGAACAGGAATTCGTACAACTGGTTAGAAATGTTAAAAAAGAGATAAGGAAAGCAAAAAGAAACTATGAAGTTCGCATAGCAGGGCAAGCAAAGACAAATCCTAAAGGGTTTTTTCAGTTATATCGTACTAAGACTAGGGAAAGGATAGGTCCATTAAAAACTGAGACAGGTCAAATAACAGATAGTGATGAAGAGATGAGTAGTATTTTTAATAAATATTTTGTATCTGTATTTACTAAAGAGGAACTTAACAATATGCCTTCAGCCGAACAAGTCTATGTGGGTGGGGACGAGGACAGGTTGACGAGTTTAGCAGTTACCAGGGAGGATGTTCTTAAACAAATAGTAAAACTCAAACCAAACAAATCCCCAGGGCCGGATGAAGTGTTTGCTAGGGTGCTTAAAGAATGCAAAGAGGAGCTTTGTGACCCACTGTCAACCATATTTAATAAATCAATAGAGTCAGGCAGAGTGCCAGAGTTTTGGAAAGTTGCTAATGTGATACCAGTTTTTAAGAAAGGAGATAGATCACTTGCGTCTAACTATCGACCAATTAGCCTAACGTCTATTGTGGGAAAGTTACTCGAATCTATAATAGCAAATAAAATTCGTCTTCATCTTGAAAAACATAAATTAATAATTGAGTCGCAACATGGTTTTATAAATGGCCGTTCATGTTTAACAAATTTGTTATCTTTTTATTCTAGCATTGTTGAGGCAGTTGATAGTGGTAAGGATTGCGATGTTGTATACCTTGACTTTAGCAAAGCTTTTGATACAGTGCCACATGAAAGACTGATTAAAAAAATAGAGTCTTATGGTATTGGGGGTGCTATATTAAGCTGGATTAGGGCATGGCTATACCAAAGGAAACAGAGAGTTAGTATAAATGGAATCAAGTCAGAGTGGGAAAATGTTGTAAGTGGAGTGCCTCAAGGCTCTGTCCTGGGACCTCTGTTGTTTATAATATATATAAATGATTTAGATTCAGGTTTGAGTAGCAACATTTGCAAATTTGCCGATGATACGAAAATCGGTAGGGAAATTAATTCGGAGGAGGACTCACTATCACTTCAAGTTGATCTAGATAGGGTTTTGAAATGGTCAAAGGATTGGCAGATGCAGTTTAATGCTGATAAATGTAAAGTTCTGAGGTTAGGTAATGATGATAGAGTTACAAGATACGAGCTAGATGGTGTTGTGATTGCGAAGTCGGATTGCGAAAGGGATCTGGGAGTTATGATTAGTAAGAATTTAAAACAAAAGGATCAATGCATAAATGTTCGTAATAAGGCAAATCGGACACTTGGATTTATTAATCGCAGCGTTAGTAACAAGACACCTGGTGTGGTTCTCAAGCTATATCTTGCTCTAGTTAGGCCCCATTTAGATTATGCAGTTCAGTTTTGGTCGCCATATTATAGAATGGATATAAATTCACTTGAACGTGTCCAGCGTAGGATGACTAAGTTAATTCCCCAAATTAGAAATCTTTCATATGAAGAAAGATTAACAAAGCTTAAGTTGCATTCACTGGAAAGGCGAAGAGTTAGGGGTGACATGATAGAGGTTTACAAGTGGATGAATGGACATAACCGGGGGGATATTAATAGGGTATTAAAAGTATCAACACAGGACAGAACACGAAACAATGGATATAAATTGGATAAGTTTAGATTTAGGAAAGACTTGGGTAAATACTGGTTCAGTAACAGGGTTGTTGATTTGTGGAACCAATTGCCGCGTAACATTGTGGAGGTGGGGTCCCTCGATTGTTTCAAGCACGGGTTGGACAAGTATATGAGTGGGATTGGGTGGTTATAGAATAGGAGCTGCCTCGTATGGGCCAATAGGCCTTCTGCAGTTACCTTTGTTCTTATGTTCTTATGTTCTTAAAAACTGGTATCACATTAGCAACTTTCCAAAACTCTGGCACTCTGCCTGACTCTATTGATTTATTAAATATGGTTGACAGTGGGTCACAAAGCTCCTCATTGCATTCTTTAAGCACCCTAGCAAACACTTCATCCGGCCCTGGGGATTTGTTTGGTTTGAGTTTTACTATTTGTTTAAGAACATCCTCCCTGGTAACTGCTAAACTCGTCAACCTGTCCTCGTCCCCACCCACATAGACTTGTTCGGCTGAAGGCATATTGTCTTTAGTAAATACAGATACAAAATATTTATTAAAAATACTACTCATCTCATCATCACTATCTGTTATTTGACCTGTCTCAGTTTTTAATGGACCTATCCTTTCCCTAGTCTTAGTACGATATAACTGAAAAAACCCTTTAGGATTTGTCTTTGCTTGCCCTGCTATGCGAACTTCATAGTTTCTTTTTGCTTTCCTTATCTCTTTTTTAACATTTCTAACCAGTTGTACGAATTCCTGTTCTAAAGTGACCTCCCCATTTTTAATCCTTTTGTACCAAGCTCTCTTTTTACCTATAAGGTTCTTCAAATTCTTTGTTATCCACTTTGGGTCATTAGTATACGATCTATTCAATTTGTATGGTATACTACGTTCCTGTGCTTTGTTTAGAATATTCTTAAATAAGTTATATATTGAATCTACATCGAAATCCCCATACGAGGCAGTTCCTATCTATAACCACCCAATCCCACTCATAAGAACAAAGGCAACTGCAGAAGGCCTATTGGCCCATACGAGGCAGCTCCTATCTATAACCACCCAATCCCACTCATAAGAACAAAGGCAACTGCAGAAGGCCTATTGGCCCATACGAGGCAGCTCCTATTTATAACCACCCAATCCCACTCATATACTTGTCCAACCCGCGCTTGAAACAATCGAGGGACACCATCTCCACCACGTTACGCGGCAATTGGTTCCACAAATCAACAACCCTGTTACTGAACCAGTATTTACCCAAGTCTTTCCTAAATCTAAACTTATCCAATTTATACCCATTGTTTCGTATTCTGTCCTGTACCGATATTTTTAACACCCTATTAATATCTTCCCTGTTATGTCCATTCATCCACTTGTAAGCCTCTATCATGTCACCCCTAACTCTTCGCTTTTCCAGTGAATGCAACTTAAGCTTCATTAATCTTTCTTCATATGAAAGATTTCTAATTTGGGAAAATAACTTTGTCATCCTAAGCTGGACACGTTCAAGTGAATTTATATCCATTCTATAATACGGCGACCAAAACTGAACTGCATAATCTAAATGGGGCCTAACCAGAGCAAGATATAGCTGAAGAACCTACACCAGGTGTCTTGTTACTAACGCTTCGATTAATAAATCCCAGTGTCCTATTCGCCTTATTACGAACAATCATGCATTGATCCTTTTGTTTTAAATTCTTACTAATCATAAGAACAAATGTAACTGCAGAAGGCCTATTGGCCCATACGAGGCAGTTCCTATCTATAACCACCCAATCCCACTCATAAGAACAAAGGCAACTGCAGAAGGCCTATTGGCCCATACGAGGCAGCTCCTATCTATAACCACCCAATCCCACTCATAAGAACATAAAGGCAACTGCAGAAGGCCTATTGGCCCATACGAGGCAGCTCCTATTTATAACCACCCAATCCCACTCATATACTTGTCCAACCCGCGCTTGAAACAATCGAGGGACACCACCTCCACCACGTTACGCGGCAATTGGTTCCACAAATCAACAACCCTGTTACTGAACCAGTATTTACCCAAGTCTTTCCTAAATCTAAACTTATCCAATTTATACCCATTGTTTCGTATTCTGTCCTGTACCGATATTTTTAACACCCTATTAATATCTTCCCTGTTATGTCCATTCATCCACTTGTAAGCCTCTATCATGTCACCCCTAACTCTTCGCTTTTCCAGTGAATGCAACTTAAGCTTCATTAATCTTTCTTCATATGAAAGATTTCTAATTTGGGAAAATAACTTTGTCATCCTAAGCTGGACACGTTCAAGTGAATTTATATCCATTCTATAATACGGCGACCATAACTGAACTGCATAATCTAAATGGGGCCTAACCAGAGCAAGATATAGCTGAAGAACCACACCAGGTGTCTTGTTACTAACGCTTCGATTAATAAATCCCAGTGTCCTATTCGCCTTATTACGAACAATCATGCATTGATCCTTTGTTTTAAATTCTTACTAATCATAAGAACAAATGCAACTGCAGAAGGCCTATTGGCCCATACGAGGCAGTTCCTATCTATAACCACCCAATCCCACTCATAAGAACAAAGGCAACTGCAGAAGGCCTATTGGCCCATACGAGGCAGCTCCTATCTATAACCACCCAATCCCACTCATAAGAACAAAGGCAACTGCAGAAGGCCTATTGGCCCATACGAGGCAGCTCCTATTTATAACCACCCAATCCCACTCATATACTTGTCCAACCCGCGCTTGAAACAATCGAGGGACACCACCTCCACCACGTTACGCGGCAATTGGTCCCACAAATCAACAACCCTGTTACTGAACCAGTATTTACCCAAGTCTTTCCTAAATCTAAACTTATCCAATTTATACCCATTGTTTCGTATTCTGTCCTGTACCGATATTTTTAACACCCTATTAATATCTTCCCTGTTATGTCCATTCATCCACTTGTAAGCCTCTATCATGTCACCCCTAACTCTTCGCTTTTCCAGTGAATGCAACTTAAGCTTTGTTAAACTTTCTTCATATGAAAGATTTCTAAAATACAATAGCTGTATCAGTTATTGATACAGATAATGACTCTAAAGAGCCTCTACTTACGAGCTCACCATAGCTCGTGCAACTGGAACTTCTTGTTGTGAGTAGCTGAAACTAAAACAACTACAACAACAATGATGTCTGTGACTAATCAGGTGTCCAACGGCTTCCTTGGCACGTCAGGTGTTACTCGCTACCGGGAGCTATATAAGCTCTCTCTTTCTGTCAGATATTGTATCTTCCAAACTACCAACTTCCAAACAGTGCGGCTGATACACCAGACGTATTTTACTGGCACCGAGTTTTAAGTCTCACGTTATTGTCCACAGAATGGATCCTGATGATCTCAAAACGCCTGACAAATTTGTCGATGGAATTTATGGACATTTTAGTCACGATTCTGCAGAAAAATCAACAGGTAACTTCAAATCTACTGCCCCTTGCCCGCTTAAGGACAGCGTTGGTTTTGAGAATATTAATCAAGATATAAAAAGGAAATCTACAACTAGTGGCAGTCAAGTTTTATGCCTCGATAATGATGATGAAGACTTTTATGCTTCCAAACATATTTTCCAGAAGACTTTAGAAAGTGAATCAAACGAAACCAGTAATAACACACTCAGTTTAACATCCAGTGCTAGACACGCGACGCTTGCCAGTTGTAACGACAATCATGTTCAACACCACATATTTGTGCCGGATGAGATAAAAACCCCAGAACACATATATGAGGACACTTCTGATTATTATTGTAATGTTTCTACAGAAAACTCAACAAGTAAAACTACTGCACCTGTTTCTGACAATATTACTGAAGATGAACATTATCAGAGTATTTACAAATGTTTTTTCGGTGAGACCTATGAAGAAGACCTACTGAGTGTATCTAACACTGATGACATTTGTTGTGTTCAAAACAATATTTCTATGCCGGATGAGATCAAACCACCAGAACACATCACTGAGGTCGTTTCTGATAATTTTTGTAAGAATTCAACAAGTAACATTAAAATTGCAGTCACTGTTTATGAGAATATTAGTGGCGATGAAGACTTTAATAATACTTCCAAGCGAATTTTTAACGAGACATTTGAAGAACAACAACTACTAAATACATCTAACATTGATGTCATTGGTAGTGTTCAACACAAATTCGGTTTAAGATCCAGTGCTAGACACGCGACGCTTGCCAGTTGTAACGACAATCATGTTCAACACCACATATTTGTGCCGGATGAGATAAAAACGCCAGAACACATACATGAGGACACTTCTGATTATTATTGTAATGTTTCTTCAGAAAACTCAACAAGTAAAACTACTGCACCTGTTTCTGACAATATTACTGAAGATGAACATTATCAGAGTATTTACAAACGTTTTTTCGGTGAGACCTATGAAGAAGAAGACCTACTGAGTGTATCTAACACTGATGACATTTGTTGTGTTCAAAACAACATTTCTATGCCGGATGAGATCAAACCGCCAGAACACATCACTGAGGTCGTTTCTGATAATTTTTGTAAGAATTCAACAAGTAACATTAAAACTGCAGTCCCTGTTTATGAGAATATTAGTGGCAATGAAGACATTTATAGTACTTCCAAGCGAATTTTTGACGAGACATTCGAAGGACAACAACTACTAAATATATCTAACACTGATGTCATTGGTAGTGTTCAACACCACATTTCTATGTCGGAGAAGGCTCAACGGCAACCTTCAGCCGACCGCCATGTACAATATTTAGTCGTAAAGAAGGAGACAGGTGACGAAAGATCCCTAATATTCACTTTCTTCAAAAAGAAGCCGATCGACTTGAGGCACGATCAGTTTTCAGCCGGCGAGCTGAATAACAATAAGTCCAATAACTATTTACCGGCAGAATTAACTCATCGAAACTACACTGCCACTTCCGTCACCTATGGTGATGAAGCTCCCGTTAAGGTACAGGCTGGCAATTGCCATATATCCAGTGATCCTCAGAAGGATTTCTCATGTCCTCACTGTTCCAAGTTTTACGCCTCAATAAAACGGCGTAATCGGCACATTTCTAACGTACATATGAGTCCCTACAAGGTGGCAAGGCGTCGATCAGTGAGTGAGTGTGAACAACCTGAAATCCGTACACAAGAAACCAATTCCAATACCAATTTGCCTGCAGAATTGACTGCCAATCATGGAAACTTCACTGCCACCTCCGTTACCCTTAGTGATGAAGCTCCCATTGAGTTCTCAGTAAGTGAGCGTGCACAACCTGAAATCCACACACAAGGAACAAAGTCCAATAACAATTTGCCTGCAGAATTGACTAATATTCATGGTAACTACACTGCCACCTCCGTCACAATTAGTGATGAAGCTCCCGTTGAGTTCTCAGTTCTCAGTGAGTGTACACAACCTGAAATCCGCACCCAAGAAACCAAGCCCAATAACACTTTACCTGCAGAATTGAATGCCATTCATGGTAACTACACTGCCGCCTCCGTCACCAATAGTGATGAAGTTCCCGTTAAGGTACAGCCTGGCAAGCGCAAGCGTACATCCAGCAGTGCTCGGAAGGTTAACCTATGTCCTCACTGTTCCAGGCCTTATGTTTCAAGAAAATGGTTTAATAAGCACATTCGTCAATTACATAAGAGACGCAAATCCGTTAAGAATTTACCTGCAGAATTGACTGCCATACATGGTAACTACAATGCAGCCCCCGTCACCCATGGTGATAAAGTTCCCGTTAAGGTACAGCCTGGCAAGCGCAAGCGTACATCCAGTGGTGCTCAGAAGGATTTCCCATGTCCTCACTGTTCCAAATCCTACGACTCAATAAAATGGCGTAATCGGCACATTTCTAACGTACATATGAGGCCCTACCAGGCGGAAAGGCATCAATCAGTCAGTGAGTGTGCACAACCTGAAATCCCAATTCAAGGAAGCAATACTAATAACAATAACAATTTACTTGCAGAAATGACTGCCATTCATGGCAATAACACTGCCACCTCCGTCAACCATGCTGGTAAAGTTCTTCTTGAGTTCTCAGTCAGTGAGCGTGCACAACCTGAAATCCACACACAAGGAACAAAGTCCAATAACAATTTGCCTGTAGGATTGACTAATATTCACGGTAACTATACTGCTACCTCCGTCACCCTTGGTGATGAAACTCCCGTTGAGTTCTCAGTTCCCAGTGAGTGTACACAACCTGAAATCCGCACCCAAGAAACCAAGCCCAATAACACTTACCCATGTCCTCACTGTTCCAGGCTTTATCTCTCAAGAAATGGTCTTAATAAGCACATTTGTCACATAAATAAAAGACGCAAATCCATTAAGAATTTACCTGCTGAATTGACTGCCAAGCATGGTAACTACACTGCCACCCCCGTCACCCTTGGTGATGAAGCTCTCGTTGAGTTCTCAGCTCACAGTGAGTGTACACAACCTGAAATCCGCACCCAAGAAACCAAGCCCAATAACACTTTACCTGCAGAAATGAATGTCATTCATGGTAACTACACTGCCGCCCACGTCACCCATGGTGATGACGTTCCCGTTAAGATACAGGCTGGCCAGCTCATTACATCCAGTGGTGCTCAGGAGAAATTCCCATGTACTCACTGTTCCAGATCCTTCACCTCAAAAAATTGGCGTAAGCGGCACATCTCTAACGCTCATATGAGTCACTACCAGATGAAAAGGCGTCAATCAGTCAGTGAGCGTGCAAAACCTGAAATCTGCACACAGGAAACCAAGCCCGTTAACAATTTATCTGCAAAATTGACTGCCTCAGTCACCCATGGCGATGAAGTTCCCGTTAAGGTACAGGCTGGCAAGCGCGGTACATCCAGCGTTGTTCAGAAGGTTTACCCATGTCCTCACTGTACCATGCGTTACATATCAAGACAATATCTTAATTTGCAACTTCATCACGTACACAAGAGAGCCCTACAAGGTGGGTAGGCGTCAATCAATCGTATCTGCTTAAGTTCCAGCAGATACACCTTGTACATGTTGTTTCAAGTATTATTAAAATAAATTGCTTCCTGTTCACCATATAGTCGCCGCTATAACTAGCTATGAACTATGTGAATTTTAAAAGTTTATGTTCTATAATTTTAATAAAAAAAAATCCCACAATTCTGAAATTAAATAACCTATTTTCTTTGTACACATGAAATATATTGTAGAAAATGACATGCTTACTGGTTACTGCGCGCATCAACGGAAGTACATGATTAAAATTCCCTGAATTGCTGCATTGATGACCGAGACGGCACTGAGAAGGGTTGAAAAATTCTGCATGAAGTTTACCAGTCTTTTTATTGTACACTTTTGCTATTTTCGTCTTTCTGATTAACCTTTTATTTGATTGTTATTATATTATAGTTTTAAGGCCCTCTGGCGCCTTAAAACCAGTTCCTTCGGGCAGATGGGACTCGTTAGCTCATCAGATAGTGCGGCTGATACACCAGACGTATTTTACTGGTATCGAGTTTTAAGTCTCCCGTTATTTATTGAACAGAATGGATCCTGATCTTTAACGCCTGACAAAGATGAAGATTATCAGGGTATTTACAAACGTTTTTCGGTGAAACCTATGACACCTACTGATTGTATCTAACACTGAAGTCATTGGTTGTGTTCAACACCACATTTCTATGCCGGAGAAGTCTCAATGGCAACCTTCAGCCTACCGCCATGTACAATATTCAGTCGCAAAGGAGACAGGCAACGAAAGATCCCTGATATCTTCAAGCAGAAGCCAGTTGACTTACCGCACCATCAGTTTTCAGACAGCGAGCGTGCACAACCTGACATCCGCCCACAAGAAACAAAGTCCAAAATCTATTTACTTCCAGAATTAACTGCCATTCATTGTAATTACACAGCCGCCCCCGTCACCCATGGCGATGAAGTTCCCACTAAGGTACTGGCTGGCAAGCTCCCTACATCCTGTGGTGCTCAGAAGGATTTCTCATGTCCTCACTGTTCGAAGTCTTACGCCTCAATACAATGGCGTAATCGGCACATTTCTAATGTACATATGAGTCCCTACCAGGTGGAAAGGCATCAGTCAGTCAGTGAGTGTGTACAACCTGAAATCCGTAAACAAGAAACCAATTCAAATAATAATTTACCTACATAATTGAATGCCATTTATGGTAACAACACTGCCACCTCCGTCACCCATGCTGATGAAGTTTCTGTTGAGTTCTCAGTCATTGAGTGTGCAACACCTATAATCCACCCGCAAGATACCAAGTCCAATACAATTTGCCTACAGAATTGGCTACCTTAATGGGAGCCGGTCGGCCGAGAGAAAAGCACGCTGGACTTGTGGTCCCAGGCGCCGGCGAGAAACATTGGGCAGAGTTTCTTTCACCCTATGCCCCTGTTACCTAGCAGTAAAATAGGTACCTGGGTGTTAGTCAGCTGTCACGGTCTGCTTCCTGGGGGTGGAGGCCTGGTCGAGGACCGGGCCGCGGGGACACTAAAAAGCCCCGAAATCATCTCAAGATAACCATTCACGGTAACTACACTGCCACCTCCATTAATCTTGGTGATGAAGCTCCCGTTGAGTTCTCAGTCAGTGAGTGTGCACAACTGGAAATCTACACATATGGAACCAAGTACATAAACGATTTCCCTCCAGAATTGACTGCCATTCATGGTAAGTACACTGCCGCCCCCGCTACCCATGGTAATGAAGTTCCCTTTAAGGTACAGGCTGGGAAGCTCCTTATATCCAGTGGTGCTCAGAAGGAATTCCCATGTCCTCTCTGTTCCAAGTCTTACGACTCAATAAACAGGCGTAATCGGTACATTTCTAACGTACATTTGAGTCCCTACCAGGTGGTAAGGCGTCAATATGTCAGTGAGTGTGCACAACCTTAAATCCGCATGCAAGAAACCAATTCCTATAACAGTTTACCTGCAGAATTGACTGCCATTCATGGTAACTACACTGCCACCTCCGTCACCCTTGGTGATGAAGCTTCCATTGAGTTCTCAGTAAGTGAGCGTGCACAACCTGAAATCCAGACACATGGAACAAAATCCAATAACAATTTGCCTGCAGAATTGACTAATATTCATGGTAACTACACTGCCACCTCCGTCACAATTAGTGATGAAGCTCCCGTTGAGTTCTCAGTTCTCAGTGAGTGTACACAACCTGAAATCCGCACCCAAGAAACCAAGCCCAATAACACTTTACCTGCAGAATTGAATGCCATTCATGGTAACTACACTGCCGCCTCCGTCACCAATGGTGATGAAGTTCCCGTTTAGGTACAGCCTGGCAAGCGCAAGCGTACATCCAGCAGTGCTCAGAAGGTTTACCTATGTCCTCCCTGTTCCAGGCCTTATGTCTCAAGAAAATGGTTTACTAAGCACATTCGTCACATACATAAGAGACGCAAATCCGTTAAGAATTTACCTGTAGAATTGACTGCCATACATGGTAACTACAATGCAGCCCCCGTCACCCATGGTGATAAATTTCCCGTTAAGGTACACGCTGGCAAGCTCCTTACATCCAGTAGTGCTCAGAAGGATTTCCCATGTCCTCACTCTTCCAGATCCTACGACACAATAAAATGGTGTAATCGGCACATTTCTAACGTACATATGAGGCCCTACCAGGCGGAAAGACGTCAATCAGTCAGTGAGTTGAAATTGAAATTGAAATAAGTTTATTGAGGTAAAATACACACAAAGGGATGAGGTAGCTCAAGCTATTCTCACCCCATTCAGTACAACGTGTTAATATTAAAATTACCAAACATTCTGAGAGGTAAAAATATACATTTCCTCCCTCACAAGTAGTATGGTATCAGACGTACACACAAATACTTTTATGACCTAGGTATACTGTATAGACAATTTGCAAGACACCTGCAGATAATTCAACAAAATATTACAATCTTGGTGCAAAATTCTTATATCTCTCAAGAATATCATCAACCTTTCCGTTGTGACACATACAGGCTATTTGTTCAGGAACAGTCCTTATCTCAGTGTTTCTATATACATTAATCAACGGACAATCAAGAATATAATGGGCAAGGGTGTGAGACCTTAACATACCACATAGTTTACACGTCGTGTCATTACCATGAACATCTATCCCATATTCCCAGTAATATTTGTACCCAAGCCTGAGCCGCATGTACACAGAGTCACTCCAAGCATTTCTCCTTTTACCATAAGTGAAATGGGTGTTTTGACTCACATACATGTAGTGTTGCATGGTTTGACTACTCTCATACATTATCTCTCTCCTCTCCACTCCCGCCTGTGCCTGAATATTTCTGATTTTGCTTCTTATTTGTCTCATTGTGAATTCACATTCAATGTCAACTTGTGGTTTTGATGTGGCACGTTTGGCCAAGTCATCCGCCACCTCGTTGAGCACTATTCCAACATGAGATGGAATCCACATGAATTTCACACTATAACCTTTCAGCTGTATCTCAGTTATTCTTCTCTTACAGTCCTCCACTATAGACATGAAGACTGGGTTTCGACTGTTTAAGGACTCCAGCTATCGACAAATACAAAAACATTTTTGTCGTCATGACGTACTTCCTCCAAACACGCCAGAATGGCCTGCAGTTCAGCTTGTGTGGATGATATATAATTACTAAGCCGGAGTTCAATTATCCTGTCCACAGTCCCAAACTCCGTATAATCCCTTATTAAGACACCACACCCTGCCCTGCCATCTTCCGCCACCGACCCGTCGCAATATACATGTAAACTGTTGCCTCTTGGTAACCGAGATATCATGCTTCCATACAAACACCGTAATTGTCCCGGTTCATGATGAATCTTTTTCACCTTGAGGGGTGCAATTTCGACGTCTATTTTCTGTACTTTCCAGGGAGCAGACATATTACACTGTCGAGAGGGTTTACAGCAGTCAAGTACGTCATATTCCCTGAGGTCATGAGCTAATCCTCTCGTATAGCGTGTCTCCCTCAGTTTCCTGGAAGTGTGTACGTCACTCAAGCAGGTCTGAACGCTCTCAAACAGCTTATCCCCTCCTTTTCTCCGCATGAAACGAATAGATACTCTAGTGTTAATGTCACGGACTCTATCACACACACTCTGTAAATTTAATTCCATTCTCATTATTTCAATCATTGCATTTCTTTGACATCCAAGAATAATCCTCATAGCCTCGTTCTGTATCAGCTCTATTTTTTGAATTCTGCCTTGGCCTGTGTAAGACAATACGGGTGCTGCGTAGTCTATCAGGGATCGAACAGTGCTTATGTATAACATCCGCAAGATAGGTACCCCAACACCTTTACCAGAAAAAGCCAGTGCTTTTAGAGGATGCAGACGGGCTTTACATAAGGTGCTGATATGATTTATTTCAGCATTTTTACTCTCACATGTGTATCCAACATACATGCCCAGATACTTGTACTTCTGTACACGGCTCAGTTCCACACCATTTAGAGTAAGTGTTATATTTCTTCGTTTCCTATACTCGTATTTGGTTTTATCTGCATTTATAACTAAGCCTAACTTGTGACAGGTTGTACCAAGTATGTTAAGAGCATCTTGAATTTTGTTCCCAGAAGTGCCTTGTATAAGAATGTCATCAGCATATATGATCGTCGTGACCCCTGGAGGATACATCTCTGATACTAATCTGTTCATTAATACATTGAATAAGGTGGGACTTAATACTCCCCCTTGTGGGGTACCTAACTGAAACCTCCGTTCCTCAGACATGTATCCCTGGTAATACACCTGACCTTTTCTGCCTTGTAGATAATCCCTTATCCAGTGTAGCAATCTCCCTGTTATTCCCAGATTGACTAATTCGTATAAGATTACTTCCCCATTGGCTTTATCAAATGCTCCTTGTAGATCAACAAAAACTCTACAATTGTCATCCACATTAGACAAACACTTTAAGAGACAATCCGCAGTACTTTTGCCTTTGATAAAACCAAAGAGATTACTGGACATGTTATCACCTACAAGGTAGAGTAGCCTATTTAACAAAATCCTTTCCATCATTTTACAAAAGCAGGATATTAAGGAGACAGGTCTGTAGCCTCCGTTTGACTTAGGGATAGGAATGATGACAGCCTCTTTCCATTTTCTTGGTAACTTTCCCTCTCTATAACTCATATTAAACAAATCAAGTAAGAGATTAGGTTTCATACCGGCTAAATAATTAAGTATGTCATACGTTACTCCATCTTTTCCCGGAGCAGTAGAGCTGCCACTTTTTATAGCATCCAGTAGCTCATCGTGGGTTATCTCAGTGCATGTTATAGATCTTGTATTTAAGGCACATAAAGTTACTCCATTTCTAATATTTTCCCATGTCTCAATGGTGACTCTCGTGTCTGCAGGTAAGGACTCCATACCAGCAGCACTTGCCCATTTATCTACTAACTCATTAGCAACTTTCCCTGGATCTGAGTGAGCAATGAATTTGGTCTTACAACCCCTGACTTTGTTTACTGCTCTCCATATGTCTTTAAGGTTCTTAGTATTACCAATGGACTGAGCAAATTCTTGCCAGTATCTGTCCCGCGCCTCCTTCCTCACCTGACTGCATTCCCTAGCCACTTCCAACATTGTATTTTTCTCTTCATCCCTCATTCCATTTTTTAACCATGCTTTATGCGCACTCCGTAGCATTCTCTCCCATCCCTTGACTTGCTGATCATTGGAATATTTAAATTTCTTAGGTCCGTGCGTCTTGCTTCCCCTGCCCCCGTTATTTTCCCTCTGTACTAATTTCTCTATGTTCTCGACCATGTCCTCGTAAAAACTATCAACGCAGAACGGCGTGTAATGTTGATACCAATCTCCCATATTTTGAATAAAATAATTTTTCATATCTTTCTTAATATTTAGCCTTTTCCTTTGAAAGTGGACTTGTTTTTTCCCCAGTGGTAATTCAACGTTCAAGGCAAAGTGGTCACTAAGTAGTTCCCGAACAACCCGAGCCTCCCCCATAATCCCCTGAGAGTTTAAAACGCAGGCATAGTCAAGCCGTCCTCCCCTGATGTGAGTTGGTTCATTGTTTCCCAAGAGACAGGTATCTGGATGATCTTGTAGAAACTGTAACCACTTGACCCCATTAGTATTAATACTACCCACTGTCCCAAGGCTTGTGTGCCGAGCATTAAGGTCCCCAATGACCAGTGAAGGATTAGTATAAATGCAGTCAGGTAAATAGTTAGCGTCGAAGCAGTTCCTGGATACATACAAATTAACTACAATAAATTCCCCTTCCCTTAATGATAATTTAACACAGACACTCTCTATACCTTGCGTTTTTGATGGCGGTTCTACTAACTCTGCTGGTATGGAGTTCTTAACATAAATCGACGTGCCTCTGATGTTATTTGCAGCGAAGAGGTGAAACCCTTTATAGCCATTTAATTTCAATAATCCTTCATTCCTATCCCCTGTCTCTTGGAGAGCTACAACATCAATATCATTTCCCATCACATAACAATGAACATCTGTAACCCTGTTTCTCAAACCATTAACATTCCATGACAACACTTTCAGTCTAGGGTGATCCATTATTAATCAATTCATTGCCCAAGTCATCCTCAATAAGTTCACTAAATGATAGCCATACCTTGTATAACATCTCCCACCTCCTCCCAAGTTCACCAGTAAAAGCGACATTGCGATTCTCAAGAGATTTTTTCAGCCCTGAGACGTCCATTATTGGCCCAAATGATTCCTTCATTTTATGTGTAATTATAGGGTTCTTCCTTTCCCTACGACTATCATGAGAGGTGAGACTTTCCGCAGAAACGACATCGTGGATCATTTTGACAGCTCCAGGATTTATGCCCCCATCTGCAGCATTTCAGGCATATTATGGGCTCTTCCACATACTTTGCTACATGCCTGTAGCCAGCCCCGGTGATGAACACTTTCTCGGGTACGTCACCTCTCACTAGAGCCACCACCTGACTCCTAGCTTCACTTTAATAAGGTGACGCTTGGCCCACACAAATCGTTGGTCGTCGAGTATAAACTCGGGGTCCAGAATCTGAGGGTATTTATAGATAATTACCTTCGTCAGCTTCTCGTTCCCCTCCGGTATTTCCATAAGAATTCCATCATATCCTTGCTGGCTAAGAAACGTCACTGCCTCCATAGAACCTACCGTTAAGTAAGGTCTGTTTACACCTTCCATTCCAGCCACTTTTGTTCTTTTATTTGTCTGATCTCTCGATGCACATGTTCCTTGACCTCACAAAGTAAGGTCCTGTTGCGGTCACTTGGCTGCTTTTTGTATAGCTTTCTTGTTCTGTTGAGTCTATGGTTGAGTTCTTTGACACGTTCGCAATAGTACCAATGATCTTTATGGTGTCCGGTGGGCTGTTTTTTCAGTGGGATTGAGTGGTTTGCTGCACTTTGAATCGGTTTTACAAATTCTTGTTCTGCCTGATTAATGTCTTCGGGAAGATCATAGTTTCTATGCCACTCTGAAATGAGGTTTTGAAATCGGTCCTGCTGGTTAGAAATACTAAGCGTCTTTCATGTTTCCAACAATATCACCAATACCAGCTCCCGGATAGCAAACCCTTAACCTGTTTCCTTTATCTCTGGCACAAAACGTTCTGTCTAAATACCTCACCTGGGAATCTCCTACAACCAAAATTCGCTTTTAATACCTATTAATATCTCCTTTGTTATGTCCATTTATCCACTTGTAAACCTCTATCATGTCACCCCTAACTCTTCGCCTTTCCAGTGAATGCAATTTAATTCAACAGAATTTTTTCCTACAGGTCTATTCCATTCTATGCTAAATCTGATTTCTTTGTGATCACTATTCCCTAGCTCACTCCCTATTTCTCCCTATTGTTATGATCTCAGCCTGCAGGAGAAACGAGTCTCCCTTCTTGAGAGTTATTCAGCAAGCCTGACCTAACTAGAAGGTCTAGCAAATATTGAGGTGATAACCCATATGTAAAATGGCTGGTTGGATATGTATAACAGTTTAAAATTATGGGCAATGAAGAAGAATACAGATAAATGACTGGCTAGGAGATGTGGACATTTTGCTGGAGGCGTGAGGCTCGCTTCCGGAGGACCTTGACCTCACTTGAGTGCCAGACATCGCAGGGGGAAGCCGCGCTCCGTTTGAGCTCCCGCCAGAAGGGAACCCCTAGTGATATATCTCTAAGAGAAGAGAAGTGTGCAGACGTGCCAGCTGTGGAATTGAGCTAAGAACGTTGTGGTGTCAAGTCCTGGTCGACGAGCAGAGTTCAATAAGCTGCTCAGAGGCATTTTCGTGGGCTGTGTGGAGCGCCCTGACCAGACGCCGTCAGAGGGAAACCGCCCTCGATCAGTTAATCTGTGGTAAGCACGATATACGCCAGTTCATAGTACTTGCTTGTAGTTGGTCGTGTGCCCAGCGACAGTAGCAATGTTTATTTATAAGTTAGACATGTTTTAATAAGACAGAAGGCCTGAAATAAGAGAGTGGAGAGGGAGGAACACGGAGCGACGTCCGCCCCCTCTGAGCGCTGGCGGACGACTGAGGGAGCCTGGCTCCTGATGGAGGAAGACCCTCCCAGCGAGTGAGGACCGCCGCCAGGCGAGGTGGAGTATGGACCCGCCCAAAGCAGGGGAGTCCACTCTCACTGTATGTAGAGAACAGATAGAGGTTTGAGGCACACATATTGTGTGAATATTTTTTGTTTATGTGTTAAAGGGGAACATTTTATTGGAGTGCCGATGGGTTGCAGGTTTGTCTTTTGGGGAAGAAGTTGCTGAGAACTTCGAAGCCAGCCTAGATGAAGTAGCTGATGAGACTCCAAGGTAGTGGAGCAGAGGACCTCGAGCTGTGAGGAGAAGCAGCAGTGAAGAGGAGTGTCACGTGCTTCTGAAGAGGTGGTGAAGCACCATAGTTGCTCGAGGAAACTTCATGGTGTAGCAGCCAAGAGAGCTGTGGAGGAACCTAGCAGAAGGGTGAAGCACCGTAGTTGTGCAAAGAAACTTCATGATAGCAGCCTGGAGGAGCTGCAGAGGGTCCTGGTAGTGAAGCCTGGAAGAACCTAAAGATATTAGGGTAGTGAACTTCCAGAGGTGGAAGGGAAGTACTGGTGGATTACTTGTAGGGAGTTGATAGTGTTTGGTTGTCAGTAGCGTGCAAGACGCAGTGAGAGGTGAGTGACTGTTTGCATTCTTATGTCAAGGAGTGATTTATTCTGAAGCTTAGAGTTGCAGTCGTAGGCTTGATTACCTACAGATGTATGTGCTCGAGGACTGACAGTGATCGATTAATCATTGTTGTGTATCAATGAACATTTATACTGATATATGTTATTGCATTCAAATGCTGGTTTTCTATATATACATTATCTTGCTGATAGTGCAACAGTGTATGTAGGCTGGATCAACTTGAGGAGGTTAATAGTATCAGGTGGTGAACCAGGAGATAGGATACCACTTGATAAGCTGATAATAGAGTTCTGATGTGATGTGTGGATTTCAGGTGCACAACCTGAAATCCACACACAAGGAACAAAGTCCAATAACAATTTGCCTGCAGAATTGACTAATATTCATGGTAACTACACTGCCACCTCCGTCACAATTAGTGATGAAGCTCCCGTTGAGTTCTCAGTTCTCAGTGAGTGTACACAACCTGAAATCCGCACCCAAGAAACCAAGCCCAATAACACTTTACCTGCAGAATTGAATGCCATTCATGGTAACTACACTGCCGCCTCCGTCACCAATAGTGATGAAGTTCCCGTTAAGGTACAGCCTGGCAAGCGCAAGCGTACATCCAGCAGTGCTCGGAAGGTTAACCTATGTCCTCACTGTTCCAGGCCTTATGTTTCAAGAAAATGGTTTAATAAGCACATTCGTCAATTACATAAGAGACGCAAATCCGTTAAGAATTTACCTGCAGAATTGACTGCCATACATGGTAACTACAATGCAGCCCCCGTCACCCATGGTGATAAAGTTCCCGTTAAGGTACAGCCTGGCAAGCGCAAGCGTACATCCAGTGGTGCTCAGAAGGATTTCCCATGTCCTCACTGTTCCAAATCCTACGACTCAATAAAATGGCGTAATCGGCACATTTCTAACGTACATATGAGGCCCTACCAGGCGGAAAGGCATCAATCAGTCAGTGAGTGTGCACAACCTGAAATCCCAATTCAAGGAAGCAATACTAATAACAATAACAATTTACTTGCAGAAATGACTGCCATTCATGGCAATAACACTGCCACCTCCGTCAACCATGCTGGTAAAGTTCTTCTTGAGTTCTCAGTCAGTGAGCGTGCACAACCTGAAATCCACACACAAGGAACAAAGTCCAATAACAATTTGCCTGTAGGATTGACTAATATTCACGGTAACTATACTGCTACCTCCGTCACCCTTGGTGATGAAACTCCCGTTGAGTTCTCAGTTCCCAGTGAGTGTACACAACCTGAAATCCGCACCCAAGAAACCAAGCCCAATAACACTTACCCATGTCCTCACTGTTCCAGGCTTTATCTCTCAAGAAATGGTCTTAATAAGCACATTTGTCACATAAATAAAAGACGCAAATCCATTAAGAATTTACCTGCTGAATTGACTGCCAAGCATGGTAACTACACTGCCACCCCCGTCACCCTTGGTGATGAAGCTCTCGTTGAGTTCTCAGCTCACAGTGAGTGTACACAACCTGAAATCCGCACCCAAGAAACCAAGCCCAATAACACTTTACCTGCAGAAATGAATGTCATTCATGGTAACTACACTGCCGCCCACGTCACCCATGGTGATGACGTTCCCGTTAAGATACAGGCTGGCCAGCTCATTACATCCAGTGGTGCTCAGGAGAAATTCCCATGTACTCACTGTTCCAGATCCTTCACCTCAAAAAATTGGCGTAAGCGGCACATCTCTAACGCTCATATGAGTCACTACCAGATGAAAAGGCGTCAATCAGTCAGTGAGCGTGCAAAACCTGAAATCTGCACACAGGAAACCAAGCCCGTTAACAATTTATCTGCAAAATTGACTGCCTCAGTCACCCATGGCGATGAAGTTCCCGTTAAGGTACAGGCTGGCAAGCGCGGTACATCCAGCGTTGTTCAGAAGGTTTACCCATGTCCTCACTGTACCATGCGTTACATATCAAGACAATATCTTAATTTGCACCTTCATCACGTACACAAGAGAGCCCTACAAGGTGGGTAGGCGTCAATCAATCGTATCTGCTTAAGTTCCAGCAGATACACCTTGTACATGTTGTTTCAAGTATTATTAAAATAAATTGCTTCCTGTTCACCATATAGTCGCCGCTATAACTAGCTATGAACTATGTGAATTTTAAAAGTTTATGTTCTATAATTTTAATAAAAAAAAATCCCACAATTCTGAAATTAAATAACCTATTTTCTTTGTACACATGAAATATATTGTAGAAAATGACATGCTTACTGGTTACTGCGCGCATCAACGGAAGTACATGATTAAAATTCCCTGAATTGCTGCATTGATGACCGAGACGGCACTGAGAAGGGTTGAAAAATTCTGCATGAAGTTTACCAGTCTTTTTATTGTACACTTTTGCTATTTTCGTCTTTCTGATTAACCTTTTATTTGATTGTTATTATATTATAGTTTTAAGGCCCTCTGGCGCCTTAAAACCAGTTCCTTCGGGCAGATGGGACTCGTTAGCTCATCAGATAGTGCGGCTGATACACCAGACGTATTTTACTGGTATCGAGTTTTAAGTCTCCCGTTATTTATTGAACAGAATGGATCCTGATCTTTAACGCCTGACAAAGATGAAGATTATCAGGGTATTTACAAACGTTTTTCGGTGAAACCTATGACACCTACTGATTGTATCTAACACTGAAGTCATTGGTTGTGTTCAACACCACATTTCTATGCCGGAGAAGTCTCAATGGCAACCTTCAGCCTACCGCCATGTACAATATTCAGTCGCAAAGGAGACAGGCAACGAAAGATCCCTGATATCTTCAAGCAGAAGCCAGTTGACTTACCGCACTATCAGTTTTCAGACAGCGAGCGTGCACAACCTGACATCCGCCCACAAGAAACAAAGTCCAAAATCTATTTACTTCCAGAATTAACTGCCATTCATTGTAATTACACAGCCGCCCCCGTCACCCATGGCGATGAAGTTCCCACTAAGGTACTGGCTGGCAAGCTCCCTACATCCTGTGGTGCTCAGAAGGATTTCTCATGTCCTCACTGTTCGAAGTCTTACGCCTCAATACAATGGCGTAATCGGCACATTTCTAATGTACATATGAGTCCCTACCAGGTGGAAAGGCATCAGTCAGTCAGTGAGTGTGTACAACCTGAAATCCGTAAACAAGAAACCAATTCAAATAATTTACCTACATAATTGAATGCCATTTATGGTAACAACACTGCCACCTCTGTCACCCATGCTGATGAAGTTTCTGTTGAGTTCTCAGTCATTGAGTGTGCAACACCTATAATCCACCCGCAAGATACCAAGTCCAATACAATTTGCCTGCAGAATTGGCTACCTTAATGGGAGCCGGTCGGCCGAGAGAAAAGCACGCTGGACTTGTGGTCCTGGGTTCGATCCCAGGCGCCGGCGAGAAACATTGGGCAGAGTTTCTTTCACCCTATGCCCCTGTTACCTAGCAGTAAAATAGGTACCTGGGTGTTAGTCAGCTGTCACGGTCTGCTTCCTGGGGGTGGAGGCCTGGTCGAGGACCGGGCCGCGGGGACACTAAAAAGCCCCGAAATCATCTCAAGATAACCATTCACGGTAACTACACTGCCACCTCCATTAATCTTGGTGATGAAGCTCCCGTTGAGTTCTCAGTCAGTGAGTGTGCACAACTGGAAATCTACACATATGGTGTCGGAAAATCCGACACCATTTAATATATCATACAGATAATAGCTGTATTACCAACAAGTTACCCATAGAAAACGTAACTTGTAGTGGAATTACCGTCTATAGAAAACGGGATATCATCACCACATACTATTATAATTCACCAGCTATTCTGCTGGGAATTGTTCTTAAATACATTAGTCTTTGGACTTTACCATCATAAAAACATCTTATATAAATTAACTTAATTATCAATATTAAAGTAGAGTAAATGTGACCCTTCTATCACTTTCTGAAATCTGGACAAAGTAGGCCAGGCGTCAGAGTGAGGAAGGAGGGCAGCCATTGTTGTGTCACCTCCGAGACGTGTGGAGCAAATTTGGCTCCTATCATTCTGGACAATGTCGGCCAGACGTCAATAGAATGGAGTGTTAGATGCAGCCATTGTTTATACGAGACCAGAGGCTCACACGGGAGCAAATTCGGCTCCTGTTAATTTTACTTGGACGTAGTGTTATGGAAACCAGAAGTGTACCATTGTCAACACGCTGTCTACAAATTCAAGTTAAGTGTCTATCCGAAACCCGTTTATCATTCATTTATGGCCATTAATGTCAGGATATAGGGTGACCCGGTTAGATCACGTGGAAGCCTCAAACTAAAGGTAATTAAGCCAGGTCTTTATTGTTCCATGTACTGTATAGTGTTTTCTCTGATATAGCTTGTCATATATAGGATTCTGGCTTCACAGCTAGCGCACTTTTGACAGGTCAAGACGAGGATGCAAGATTATGTGCACCAGTTACTGGGTGATGGAAGCTACCTCAAAGAGGATAATTTGGTGTCTACACCCTAGTTATACCTGGTGGACTAACCTGCTGTACTATAAGATAAGGAACCTCTTCAATGTATGTAGTTAATTCTTGTAGTTTGATTGGCTGCATATATATATATAAATATAAACCCCCCCCTAATGTGTAGAGGATCGATTTGTGAGATTGAGATTATTGCAGAAATACAGTCCACTTAACATTATACAAATTGCTATCGAAGTATATAAATTAACGTAAATATAAATTCATATAAATTAAATAAATATAAATCTCACAGGTCGGTTCCCACATTATTTGGTCCTTCGAACCGGATTCGAACCAGTGACCTATGGATTCATTAAATATACTAGTGCAGTGTTATTTAAACAAAGGCCAGCAGTCAAGACGGCAGCCTAGCCTCGTGGGAGCTCAGGAACCTCCCTCAGCCCAGTTCAGCTTCGTCAGCGGTTTCATGCACACCCACAGATATTTGGTGGCGTGTTATTTCGTGAAATGACAGCGCTAATATGAGCCAGCCAAATTAGTGACTGTGTCTTCGCGAGATTGTTCACGGATTTCGTGGTGTTACATTTCGCGAGAGATTATCTACGAATTTTGTGGACTTTATTTCGCGAGGTCACTAATAATATTTAATACTTCTAGATAATATTAGAAGTTTCATAGAGGCTAATTAAGAGGCTATTATCAATAATTGTGTATATTATTTCTCCAAATAGAGAATTATTTAATATATATTGCACTAGTGATCACAGTATAATATTTACTAATTGCCAACCCACAACAGGGTAGGATATGACTAGTTGAACTATTATTGTTCATCCTAGTCCCATTATTACAATAGTCAGTTGTACTATATTGAACAACCTAACACCATTAATGAATGGTCCAGACCCTATTTTGGGTGTAATTTTTATCAACTCGAATTGAGTTGTATATATAATAATTTACTTATGATCATTACACCTTTGAGTGATTAATTAGTGTCTCTACCATCCTAGGGTGATATAGAGGAGCTAACCTAAAGGTACTTCCAGTGACACTGGTTTATCACTCAAATCATTAGTGTGGATGATTGTATATATATATAATGTGTATTAATTTTAAGTGCTAACCTCTAGTAGAGGTAGGATTATTGCCTAGTGAGTTCAGAATTTACCCTAGGCTACCATTAGAGCTTGTTCAGTATTATGAGCAGCCCAAGTACAAGCCCCACAAGGCTTCACCAACTAGCCAGTATGGATAATGCAGGGAGAATGAAAAGAACCCTTGCAGGTCTTAAAGGCCACTTAACAAGACAGATCAAGAAATGTGAAGATTTGTCACAACAATCAACAGTTGATTATGCTGACCTGGAAAGCTATTATCAAGCAGCTGCAGGTAAATTTGAGCAAATCAAATGCCAAATGGCTGTCCTTGTGGGGACAGACTACTACCATCAATTCATTGGTAGCCCTACTAAATATCAGGGCATAACCATGTTAAACTCTGCAGGAGGTAAATTACTCTCAGGCCCAGTATCAAGCCTGAGGAGACCTATGCCTGCAGATAAACAATACTAGTAGAAATCTAAATTTGTCAGCTGATTATATTTCTCCAGTAGCATTATACTAAGGAGATTACAGCTGACTATAGTAACAGAGGTTGATGTTAGTATCATCATTTAAAGCTGGAGATGAGTTCATGAGGCCTCAGTGGCAAATCAGTGAACAGTAGCCTAAAACAGCTACAAGTCACTGCGACCAATGTCACTGAACCCACTGCAGTCTCAGAACCATACTTTACTTTAATGATGAGCTATTCAATCTTCTGAATCAATTAACTAAATTAAACCCCAATAAATCTGATGACTGATTTGATACATTTATTATTTAATCAAGATGTATTCCATGGGCCTCAGTGTTTATATATCAGTGACCAGTTACCTGAAGAAACTTCAAGTTATATCTAATGTCACTGATCTCACTGCAGTCCCTGAATCATACTTGACTGTAGTACTTGATCACATTCAGTCTTCTGGGTTAAATAATATGTAATAAGGCTTGAATATTAGCCTTTCAAGAGTTGACAGGGAAATGAAATCGCATTAGACTTCTAACCCCTGCAACTCTAGTACGGGACATCCGTCCTGTACGAACAGACGCACAAATGTGTGATTACTAACTACTAACATCAAATTAATCAAATAATTCGAAGGAGGAGTATCGGTGTTCGTCTGTTCTAAAGAGGACTTCGACCCGTGAGCAGCCCCCTGGGGAATTATGTCGGAAAATCCGACACCATTTAATATATCATACAGATAATAGCTGTATTACCAACAAGTTACCCATAGAAAACGTAACTTGTAGTGGAATTACCGTCTATAGAAAACGGGATATCATCACCACATACTATTATAATTCACCAGCTATTCTGCTGGGAATTGTTCTTAAATACATTAGTCTTTGGACTTTACCATCATAAAAACATCTTATATAAATTAACTTAATTATCAATATTAAAGTAGAGTAAATGTGACCCTTCTATCACTTTCTGAAATCTGGACAAAGTAGGCCAGGCGTCAGAGTGAGGAAGGAGGGCAGCCATTGTTGTGTCACCTCCGAGACGTGTGGAGCAAATTTGGCTCCTATCATTCTGGACAATGTCGGCCAGACGTCAATAGAATGGAGTGTTAGATGCAGCCATTGTTTATACGAGACCAGAGGCTCACACGGGAGCAAATTCGGCTCCTGTTAATTTTACTTGGACGTAGTGTTATGGAAACCAGAAGTGTACCATTGTCAACACGCTGTCTACAAATTCAAGTTAAGTGTCTATCCGAAACCCGTTTATCATTCATTTATGGCCATTAATGTCAGGATATAGGGTGACCCGGTTAGATCACGTGGAAGCCTCAAACTAAAGGTAATTAAGCCAGGTCTTTATTGTTCCATGTACTGTATAGTGTTTTCTCTGATATAGCTTGTCATATATAGGATTCTGGCTTCACAGCTAGCGCACTTTTGACAGGTCAAGACGAGGATGCAAGATTATGTGCACCAGTTACTGGGTGATGGAAGCTACCTCAAAGAGGATAATTTGGTGTCTACACCCTAGTTATACCTGGTGGACTAACCTACTGTACTATAAGATAAGGAACCTCTTCAATGTATGTAGTTAATTCTTGTAGTTTGATTGGCTGCATATATATATATAAATATAAACCCCCCCCTAATGTGTAGAGGATCGATTTGTGAGATTGAGATTATTGCAGAAATACAGTCCACTTAACATTATACAAATTGCTATCGAAGTATATAAATTAACGTAAATATAAATTCATATAAATTAAATAAATATAAATCTCACAGGTCGGTTCCCACATATGGAACCAAGTACATAAACGATTTCCCTCAAGAATTGACTGCCATTCATGGTAAGTATACTGCCGCCCCCGCTACCCATGGTAATGAAGTTCCCTTTAAGGTACAGGCTGGGAAGCTCCTTATATCCAGTGGTGCTCAGAAGGAATTCCCATGTCCTCTCTGTTCCAAGTCTTACGACTCAATAAACAGGCGTAATCGGTACATTTCAAACGTACATTTGAGTCCCTACCAGGTGGTAAGGCGTCAATATGTCAGTGAGTGTGCACAACCTTAAATCCGCATGCAAGAAACCAATTCCTATAACAGTTTACCTGCAGAATTGACTGCCATTCATGGTAACTACACTGCCACCTCCGTCACCCTTGGTGATGAAGCTCCCATTGAGTTCTCAGTTAGTGAGCGTGCACAACCTGAAATCCAGACACAAGGAACAAAATCCAATAACAATTTGCCTGCAGAATTGACTAATATTCATGGTAACTACACTGCCACCTCCGTCACAATTAGTGATGAAGCTCCCGTTGAGTTCTCAGTTCTCAGTGAGTGTACACAACCTGAAATCCGCACCCAAGAAACCAAGCCCAATAACACTTTACCTGCAGAATTGAATGCCATTCATGGAACTACACTGCCGCCTCCGTCACCAATGGTGATGAAGTTCCCGTTTAGGTACAGCCTGGCAAGCGCAAGCGTACATCCAGCAGTGCTCAGAAGGTTTACCTATGTCCTCCCTGTTCCAGGCCTTATGTCTCAAGAAAATGGTTTACTAAGCACATTCGTCACATACATAAGAGACGCAAATCCGTTAAGAATTTACCTGTAGAATTGACTGCCATACATGGTAACTACAATGCAGCCCCCGTCACCCATGGTGATAAATTTCCCGTTAAGGTACACGCTGGCAAGCTCCTTACATCCAGTAGTGCTCAGAAGGATTTCCCATGTCCTCACTCTTCCAGATCCTACGACACAATAAAATGGTGTAATCGGCACATTTCTAACGTACATATGAGGCCCTACCAGGCGGAAAGACGTCAATCAGTCAGTGAGTTGAAATTGAAATTGAAATTGAAATAAGTTTATTGAGGTAAAATACACACAAAGGGATGAGGTAGCTCAAGCTATTCTCACCCCATTCAGTACAACGTGTTAATATATACATAGACACACATCACAAATAAACACATTACCAAACATTCTGAGAGGTAAAAATATACATTTCCTCCCTCACAAGTAGTATGGTATCAGACGTACACACAAATACTTTTATGACCTAGGTATACTGTATAGACAATTTGCAAGACACCTGCAGATAATTCAACAAAATATTACAATCTTGGTGCAAAATTCTTATATCTCTCAAGAATATCATCAACCTTTCCGTTGTGACACATCCAGGCTATTTGTTCAGGAACAGTCCTTATCTCAGTGTTTCTATATACATTAATCAACGGACAATCAAGAATATAATGGGCAAGGGTGTGAGACCTTAACATACCACATAGTTTACACGTCGTGTCATTACCATGAACATCTATCCCATATTCCCAGTAATATTTGTACCCAAGCCTGAGCCGCATGTACACAGAGTCACTCCAAGCATTTCTCCTTTTACCATAAGTGAAATGGGTGTTTTGACTCACATACATGTAGTGTTGCATGGTTTGACTACTCTCATACATTATCTCTCTCCTCTCCACTCCCGCCTGTGCCTGAATATTTCTGATTTTGCTTCTTATTTGTCTCATTGTGAATTCACATTCAATGTCAACTTGTGGTTTTGATGTGGCACGTTTGGCCAAGTCATCCGCCACCTCGTTGAGCACTATTCCAACATGAGATGGAATCCACATGAATTTCACACTATAACCTTTCAGCTGTATCTCAGTTATTCTTCTCTTACAGTCCTCCACTATAGACATGAAGACTGGGTTTCGACTGTTTAAGGACTCCAGTGCTCCTCGGCTATCGACAAATACAAAAACATTTTTGTCGTCATGACGTACTTCCTCCAAACACGCCAGAATGGCCTGCAGTTCAGCTTGTGTGGATGATATATAATTACTAAGCCGGAGTTCAATTATCCTGTCCACAGTCCCAAACTCCGTATAATCCCTTATTAAGACACCACACCCTGCCCTGCCATCTTCCGCCACCGACCCGTCGCAATATACATGTAAACTGTTGCCTCTTGGTAACCGAGATATCATGCTTCCATACAAACACCGTAATTGTCCCGGTTCATGATGAATCTTTTTCACCTTGAGGGGTGCAATTTCGACGTCTATTTTCTGTACTTTCCAGGGAGCAGACATATTACACTGTCGAGAGGGTTTACAGCAGTCAAGTACGTCGTATTCCCTGAGGTCATGAGCTAATCCTCTCGTATAGCGTGTCTCCCTCAGTTTCCTGGAAGTGTGTACGTCACTCAAGCAGGTCTGAACGCTCTCAAACAGCTTATCCCCTCCTTTTCTCCGCATGAAACGAATAGATACTCTAGTGTTAATGTCACGGACTCTATCACACACACTCTGTAAATTTAATTCCATTCTCATTATTTCAATCATTGCATTTCTTTGACATCCAAGAATAATCCTCATAGCCTCGTTCTGTATCAGCTCTATTTTTTGAATTCTGCCTTGGCCTGTGTAAGACAATACGGGTGCTGCGTAGTCTATCAGGGATCGAACAGTGCTTATGTATAACATCCGCAAGATAGGTACCCCAACACCTTTACCAGAAAAAGCCAGTGCTTTTAGAGGATGCAGACGGGCTTTACATAAGGTGCTGATATGATTTATTTCAGCATTTTTACTCTCACATGTGTATCCAACATACATGCCCAGATACTTGTACTTCTGTACACGGCTCAGTTCCACACCATTTAGATTAAGTGTTATATTTCTTCGTTTCCTATACTCGTATTTGGTTTTATCTGCATTTATAACTAAGCCTAACTTGTGACAGGTTGTACCAAGTATGTTAAGAGCATCTTGAATTTTGTTCCCAGAAGTGCCTTGTATAAGAATGTCATCAGCATATATGATCGTCGTGACCCCTGGAGGATACATCTCTGATGCTAATCTGTTCATTAATACATTGAATAAGGTGGGACTTAATACTCCCCCTTGTGGGGTACCTAAATGAAACCTCCGTTCCTCAGACATGTATCCCTGGTAATACACCTGACCTTTTCTGCCTTGTAGATAATCCCTTATCCAGTGTAGCAATCTCCCTGTTATTCCCAGATTGGCTAATTCGTATAAGATTACTTCCCCATTGGCTTTATCAAATGCTCCTTGTAGATCAACAAAAACTCTACAATTGTCATCCACATTAGACAAACACTTTAAGAGACAATCCGCAGTACTTTTGCCTTTGATAAAACCAAAGAGATTACTGGACATGTTATCACCTACAAGGTAGAGTAGCCTATTTAACAAAATCCTTTCCATCATTTTACAAAAGCAGGATATTAAGGAGACAGGTCTGTAGCCTCCGTTTGACTTAGGGATAGGAATGATGACAGCCTCTTTCCATTTTCTTGGTAACTTTCCCTCTCTATAACTCATATTAAACAAATCAAGTAAGAGATTAGGTTTCATACCGGCTAAATAATTAAGTATGTCATACGTTACTCCATCTTTTCCCGGAGCAGTAGAGCTGCCACTTTTTATAGCATCCAGTAGCTCATCGTGGGTTATCTCAGTGCATGTTATAGATCTTGTATTTAAGGCACATAAAGTTACTCCATTTCTAATATTTTCCCATGACTCAATGGTGACTCTCGTGTCTGCAGGTAAGGACTCCATACCAGCAGCACTTGCCCATTATCTACTAACTCATTAGCAACTTTCCCTGGATCTGAGTGAGCAATGAATTTGGTCTTACAACCCCTGACTTTGTTTACTGCTCTCCATATGTCTTTAAGGTTCTTAGTATTACCAATGGACTGAGCAAATTCTTGCCAGTATCTGTCCTGCGCCTCCTTCCTCACCTGACTGCATTCCCTAGCCACTTCCAACATTGTATTTTTCTCTTCATCCCTCATTCCATTTTTTAACCATGCTTTATGCGCACTCCGTAGCATTCTCTCCCATCCCTTGACTTGCTGATCATTGGAATATTTAAATTTCTTAGGTACGTGCGTCTTGCTTCCCCTGCCCCCGTTATTTCCCTCTGTACTAATTTCTCTATGTTCTCGACCATGTCCTCGTAAAAACTATCAACGCAGAACGGCGTGTAATGTTGATACCAATCTCCCATATTTTGAATAAAATAATTTTTCATATCTTTCTTAATATTTAGCCTTTTCCTTTGAAAGTGGACTTGTTTTTTCCCCAGTGGTAATTCAACGTTCAAGGCAAAGTGGTCACTAAGTAGTTTCCGAACAACCCGAGCCTCCCCCATAATCCCCTGAGAGTTTAAAACGCAGGCATAGTCAAGCCGTCCTCCCCTGATGTGAGTTGGTTCATTGTTTCCCAAGAGACAGGTATCTGGATGATCTTGTAGAAACTGTAACCACTTGACCCCATTAGTATTAATACTACCCACTGTCCCACGGCTTGTGTGCCGAGCATTAAGGTCCCCAATGACCAGTGAAGGATTAGTATAAATGCAGTCAGGTAAATAGTTAGCGTCGAAGCAGTTCCTGGATACATAAAAATTAACTACAATAAATTCCCCTTCCCTTAATGATAATTTAACACAGACACTCTCTATACCTTGCGTTTTTGATGGCGGTTCTACTAACTCTGCTGGTATGGAGTTCTTAACATAAATCGACGTGCCTCTGATGTTATTTGCAGCGAAGAGGTGAAACCCTTTATAGCCATTTAATTTCAATAATCCTTCATTCCTATCCCCTGTCTCTTGGAGAGCTACAACATCAATATCATTTCCCATCACATAACAATGAACATCTGTAACCCTGTTTCTCAAACCATTAACATTCCATGACAACACTTTCAGTCTAGGGTGATCCATTATTAATCAATTCATTGCCCAAGTCATCCTCAATAAGTTCACTAAATGATAGCCATACCTTGTATAACATCTCCCACCTCCTCCCAAGTTCACCAGTAAAAGCGACATTGCGATTCTCAAGAGATTTTTTCAGCCCTGAGACGTCCATTATTGGCCCAAATGATTCCTTCATTTTATGTGTAATTATAGGGTTCTTCCTTTCCCTACGACTATCATCATTGACACACACTTCACTTTCCTTCATTTCATCACTCAATATTTCATTTTTGTCCTCAACCACTATATCCTGACTATCCTTCACGGTTTTGTGATTTTCCTTGACCTCCTGAACGTTTAATTTAGCCTCGATGGACTCGATTCTCTGCCCCAGATTTTGGAGGAACTCACCAACTTTTTTAAGTTCAGCCCACACTTCCTTGACCATATTATTATGACCCTCTTTCTGAGCCACAGTAGCCACTTCACTCACCGTTACACTGTCACTGCCGGAGTCCTGAGTGGTGGCGTGGCTGCTTGTTGCTGGAGCCTGCCTAAGTAAAGGTGACTCCTTTACCCACGCATTCGTCCGGTTCACTGGCACTGTTTGGGCAGACTGTTTTGCTGTGCTCCCAGTGTCTGGGTAAGAGCTCTTGCTTGCTCTGTAACATTCACCGGCCGGAGAACAGCCATACTCGGCCTCTTGCTACACACAGCCGAGCTCGCATTGTGAACACCTCCACAGTTGCAGCATCTGGGAACTATTTTCTCACCCAGATTCAGTCTGTTTCTACACACAGTAGAGAGGTGAGACTTTCCGCAGAAACGACATCGTGGATCATTTTGACAGCTCCAGGATTTATGCCCCCATCTGCAGCATTTCAGGCATATTATGGGCTCTTCCACATACTTTGCTACATGCCTGTAGCCAGCCCCGGTGATGAACACTTTCTCGGGTACGTCACCTCTCACTAGAGCCACCACCTGACTCCTAGCTTCACTTTAATAAGGTGACGCTTGGCCCACACAAATCGTTGGTCGTCGAGTATAAACTCGGGGTCCAGAATCTGAGGGTATTTATAGATAATTACCTTCGTCAGCTTCTCGTTCCCCTCCGGTATTTCCATAAGAATTCCATCATATCCCTGCTGGCTAAGAAACGTCACTGCCTCCATAGAACCTACCGTTAAGTAAGGTCTGTTTACACCTTCCTTCAGCAGGGGCTCGAACTTGCGGTGTTCTCTTCCGAGTTTGACGGTCCACAACAGCTTCTGATGATAGGTCAGCGTGCATGAGGCAGGGAAGAGAAGCCTCCATCTCCGCTGATCCTCACCTTCCTGACATCGTTCCGTCCGTTTGTCTGCATCAGTCTCGGCGTCGTTCTTCATTCTCTTATCGTTTCCGTTAAGTGTATTACTGTCCACACTACGCCTTGCCTCCTGTCTTCTTCGTTTCTTCTTATTCCTTGTCAGAACTTCTAGATACTCGCCCTCCTCATCTGACTGGCTGCTTTCAGAGTCCATGTTAATAACGCCGTGAGAAGTAGCCATGTCTTCTGGTGACTGAGTCTCCATCTCAGTACCCAGCATGGGGGGAGGGGGGGGGGAAGGTGCGGAGCAGGTATCTTGACCCGACCGCGTCCCAGGTAAGACTGTCAGTGAGTGTGCACAACCTGAAATCCCA
Organism: Procambarus clarkii; assembly: GCF_040958095.1. Lineage (NCBI taxonomy): Eukaryota > Metazoa > Arthropoda > Malacostraca > Decapoda > Cambaridae > Procambarus > Procambarus clarkii. The sequence continues at coordinate 4,886,274 of NC_091203.1, read as the reverse complement.
ATGCAAGGAAGCAATACTAATAACAATAACAATTTACTTGCAGAAATGACTGCCATTCATGGCAATAACACTGCCACCTTTTTAACCATGCTGGTAAAGTTCTTTTTGAGTTCTCAGTCAGTGAGCGTGCACAACCTGAAATCCACACACAAGGAACAAAGTCCAATAACAATTAGCCTGTAGGATTGACTAATATTCACGGTAACTATACTGCTACCTCCGTCACCCTTGGTGATGAAACTCCCGTTGAGTTCTCAGTTCACAGTGAGTGTACACAACCTGAAATCCGCACCCAAGAAACCAAGCCCAATAACACTTTACCTGCAGAAATGAATGTCATTCATGGTAACTACACTGCCGCCCTCGTCACCCATGGTGATGACGTTCCCGTTAAGGTACAGCCTGGCAAGCGCAAGCGTACATCCAGCAGTGCTCAGAAGGTTTACCCATGTCCTCACTGTTCCAGGCCTTATCTCTCAAGAAAATGTCTTAATAAGCACATTTGTCACATAAATAAGAGACGCAAATCCATTAAGAATTTACCTGCAGAATTGACTGCCAAGCATGGTAACTACAATGCAGCCCTCGTCACCCATGGGGATAAAGTTCCCGTTAAGGTACACGCTGGCAAGCTCCTTATATCCAGTGGTGCTCAGAAGGATTTCCCATGTCCTCACTGTTCCAAATCCTACGACTCAATAAAATGGCGTAATCGGCACTTTTCTAACGTACATATGAGGCCCTACCAGGCGGAAAGGCGTCAATCAGTCAGTGAGTGTGCACAGCCTGAAATCCCCATGCAAGAAACCAATTCCAATAACAATTTACTTGCAGAAATGACTGCCATTCATGGCAATAACACTGCCACCTCCGTCACCCATGCTGGTAAAGTTCTTGTTGAGTTCTCAGTCAGTGAGCGTGCACAACCTGCAAACCACACACAAGGAACAAAGTCCAATAACAATTTGCCTGCAGAATTGATTAATATTCACGGTAACTACACTGCCACCCCCGTCACCCTTGGTGATGAAGCTCCCGTTGAGTTCTCAGTTCTCAGTGAGTGTACACAACCTGAAATCCGCACCCAACAAACCAAGCCCAATAACACTTTACCTGCAGAATTGAATGCCATTCATGGTAACTACACTGCCGCCCACGTCACCCATGGTGATGACGTTCCCGTTAAGATACAGGCTGGCCAGCTCATTACATCCAGTGGTGCTCAGGAGGAATTCCCATGTACTCACTGTTCCAGATCCTACACCTCAAAAAATTGGCGTAAGCGGCACATCTCTAACGCTCATATGAGTCACTACCAGATGAAAAGGCGTCAATCAGTCAGTGAGCGTGCATAACCTGAAACCCGCACACAGGAAACCAAGCCCGTTAACAATTTATCTGCAAAATTGACTGCCTCAGTCACCCAGGGCGATGAAGTTCCCGTTAAGGTACAGGCTGGCAAGCGCAGTACATCCAGCGTTGTTCAGAAGGTTTACCTATGTCCTCACTGTTCCATGCGTTACATATCAAGACAATATCTTAATTGGCACCTTCATCACGTACACAAGAGAGCCCTACAAGGTGGGTAGGCGTCAATCAATCGTATCTGCTTAAGTTCCAGCAGATACACCTTGTACATGTTGTTTCAAGTATTATTAAAATAAATTGCTTCCTGTTCACCATATAGTCGCCGCTATAACTAGCTATGAACTATGTGAATTTTAAAAGTTTATGTTCTATAATTTTAATAAAAAAAATCCCAGAATTCTGAAATTAAATAACCTATTTTCTTTGTACACATGATATTGTAGAAAATGACATGCTTACTGGTTACTGCGCGCATCAACGGAAGTACATGATTAAAATTCCCTGAATTGCTGCATTGATGACCGAGACGGCACTGAGAAGGGTTGAAAAATTCTGCATGAAGTTTACCAGTCTTTTTATTGTACACTTTTGCTATTTTCGTCTTTCTGATTAACCTTTTATTTGATTGTTATTATATTATAGTTTTAAGGCCCTCTGGCGCCTTAAAACCAGTTCCTTCGGGCAGATGGGACTCGTTAGCTCATCAGATAGTGCGGCTGATACACCAGACGTATTTTACTGGTATCGAGTTTTAAGTCTCCCGTTATTTATTGAACAGAATGGATCCTGATCTTTAACGCCTGACAAATTTATCGATGGAATTTATTGACATTTTAGTCAGGATTCTGCAGATAATTCAACAAGTAACATTAAATCTACTGCCCCTTACCCGCTTAAGGACAGCGTTGGTTTTGAGAATATTAATCCCGATATAAAAAGAAAATCTACAACTAGTGGCAGTCAAATTTTATGCCTTGATAATGACGATAAAGACATTTATGCTTCCAAATATATTTTCGACAAACCTTTAGAAAGTGAATCAAACGAAACCAGTAATAACACAGTTTGAGATCCAGTGCTAGACAAGCGACGCTTGCCAGTTGTAACGACAGTCATGTTCAACACCACATTTATGCCGGATGAGATAACAACACCAGAACACATATTTGAGGACACCTCTGATTATTATTGTAATGTTTATACAGAAAATTCAACAAGTAAAACTACTGCACCTGTTTCTGACAATATAACTGAAGATGAAGATTATCAGGGTATTTACAAACGTTTTTCGGTGAAACCTATGACACCTACTGATTGTATCTAACACTGAAGTCATTGGTTGTGTTCAACACCACATTTCTATGCCGGAGAAGTCTCAATGGCAACCTTCAGCCTACCGCCATGTACAATATTCAGTCGCAAAGGAGACAGGCAACGAAAGATCCCTGATATCTTCAAGCAGAAGCCAGTTGACTTACCGCACCATCAGTTTTCAGACAGCGAGCGTGCACAACCTGACATCCGCCCACAAGAAACAAAGTCCAAAATCTATTTACTTCCAGAATTAACTGCCATTCATTGTAATTACACAGCCGCCCCCGTCACCCATGGCGATGAAGTTCCCACTAAGGTACTGGCTGGCAAGCTCCCTTCATCCTGTGGTGCTCAGAATGATTTCTCATGTCCTCACTGTTCGAAGTCTTACGCCTCAATACAATGGCGTAATCGGCACATTTCTAATGTACATATGAGTCCCTACCAGGTGGAAAGGCATCAGTCAGTCAGTGAGTGTGTACAACCTGAAATCCGTAAACAAGAAACCAATTCAAATAATAATTTACCTACATAATTGAATGCCATTTATGGTAACAACACTGCCACCTCCGTCACCCATGCTGATGAAGTTTCTGTTGAGTTCTCAGTCATTGAGTGTGCAACACCTATAATCCACCTACCCGTGGGGCCTCGTAGCCTGGTGGATAGCGCGCAGGACTCGTAATTCTGTGGCGCGGGTTCGATTCCCGCACGAGGCGGAAACAAATGGGCAAAAGTTTCTTTCACCCTGAATGCCCCTGTTACCTAGCAGTAAATAGGTACCTGGGTGTTAGTCAGCTGCCACGGGCTGCTTCCTGTGGGTGGAGGCCTGGTCGAGGACCGGGCCGCGGGGACACTTAAAAGCCCCGAAATCATCTCAAGATAACCTCAAGATAACCACCCGCAAGATACCAAGTCCAATACAATTTGCCTGCAGAATTGGCTACCTTAATGGGAGCCGGTCGGCCGAGCGGACAGCACGTTGGACTTGTGGGCCTGGGTTCGATCCCAGGCGCCGGCGAGAAACATTGGGCAGAGTTTCTTTCACCCTATGCCCCTGTTACCTAGCAGTAAAATAGGTACCTGGGTGTTAGTCAGCTGTCACGGTCTGCTTCCTGGGGGTGGAGGCCTGGTCGAGGACCGGGCCGCGGGGACACTAAAAAGCCCCGAAATCATCTCAAGATAACCATTCACGGTAACTACACTGCCACCTCCATTAATCTTGGTGATGAAGCTCCCGTTGAGTTCTCAGTCAGTGAGTGTGCACAACTGGAAATCTACACATATGGAACCAAGTACATAAACGATTTCCCTCCAGAATTGACTGCCATTCATGGTAAGTACACTGCCGCCCCCGCTACCCATGGTAATGAAGTTCCCTTTAAGGTACAGGCTGGGAAGCTCCTTATATCCAGTGGTGCTCAGAAGGAATTCCCATGTCCTCTCTGTTCCAAGTCTTACGACTCAATAAACAGGCGTAATCGGTACATTTCTAACGTACATTTGAGTCCCTACCAGGTGGTAAGGCGTCAATATGTCAGTGAGTGTGCACAACCTTAAATCCGCATGCAAGAAACCAATTCCTATAACAGTTTACCTGCAGAATTGACTGCCATTCATGGTAACTACACTGCCACCTCCGTCACCCTTGGTGATGAAGCTTCCATTGAGTTCTCAGTAAGTGAGCGTGCACAACCTGAAATCCAGACACATGGAACAAAATCCAATAACAATTTGCCTGCAGAATTGACTAATATTCATGGTAACTACACTGCCACCTCCGTCACAATTAGTGATGAAGCTCCCGTTGAGTTCTCAGTTCTCAGTGAGTGTACACAACCTGAAATCCGCACCCAAGAAACCAAGCCCAATAACACTTTACCTGCAGAATTGAATGCCATTCATGGTAACTACACTGCCGCCTCCGTCACCAATGGTGATGAAGTTCCCGTTTAGGTACAGCCTGGCAAGCGCAAGCGTACATCCAGCAGTGCTCAGAAGGTTTACCTATGTCCTCCCTGTTCCAGGCCTTATGTCTCAAGAAAATGGTTTACTAAGCACATTCGTCACATACATAAGAGACGCAAATCCGTTAAGAATTTACCTGTAGAATTGACTGCCATACATGGTAACTACAATGCAGCCCCCGTCACCCATGGTGATAAATTTCCCGTTAAGGTACACGCTGGCAAGCTCCTTACATCCAGTAGTGCTCAGAAGGATTTCCCATGTCCTCACTCTTCCAGATCCTACGACACAATAAAATGGTGTAATCGGCACATTTCTAACGTACATATGAGGCCCTACCAGGCGGAAAGACGTCAATCAGTCAGTGAGTTGAAATTGAAATTGAAATAAGTTTATTGAGGTAAAATACACACAAAGGGTTGAGGTAGCTCAAGCTATTCTCACCCCATTCAGTACAACGTGTTAATATTAAAATTACCAAACATTCTGAGAGGTAAAAATATACATTTCCTCCCTCACAAGTAGTATGGTATCAGACGTACACACAAATACTTTTATGACCTAGGTATACTGTATAGACAATTTGCAAGACACCTGCAGATAATTCAACAAAATATTACAATCTTGGTGCAAAATTCTTATATCTCTCAAGAATATCATCAACCTTTCCGTTGTGACACATCCAGGCTATTTGTTCAGGAACAGTCCTTATCTCAGTGTTTCTATATACATTAATCAACGGACAATCAAGAATATAATGGGCAAGGGTGTGAGACCTTAACATACCACATAGTTTACACGTCTATTTGCAGAATTGATTGCCATACATGGTAACTACAATGCAGCCCCCGTCACCCATGGTGATAAAGTTCCCGTTAAGGTACACGCTGGCAAGCTCCTTACATCCAGTAGTGCTCAGAAGGATTTACCATGTCCTCACTCTTCCAGATCCTACGACACAATAAAATGGTGTAATCGGCACATTTCTAACGTACATATGAGGCCCTACCAGGCGGAAAGACGTCAATCAGTCAGTGTGCACAACCTGAAATCCCAATGCAAGGAAGCAATACTAATAACAATAACAATTTACCTGCAGAATTGACTGCCATTCATGGTAACTACACTGCCACCTCCGTCACCCTTGGTGATGAAGCTCCCATTGAGTTCTCAGTAAGTGAGCGTGCACAACCTGAAATCCACACACAAGGAACAAAGTCCAATAACAATTTGCCTGCAGAATTGACTAATATTCATGGTAACTACACTGCCACCTCCGTCACAATTAGTGATGAAGCTCCCGTTGAGTTCTCAGTTCTCAGTGAGTGTACACAACCTGAAATCCGCACCCAAGAAACCAAGCCCAATAACACTTTACCTGCAGAATTGAATGACATTCATGGTAACTACACTGCCGCCTCCGTCACCAATAGTGATGAAGTTCCCGTTAAGGTACAGCCTGGCAAGCGCAAGCGTACATCCAGCAGTGCTCGGAAGGTTAACCTATGTCCTCACTGTTCCAGGCCTTATGTTTCAAGAAAATGGTTTAATAAGCACATTCGTCAATTACATAAGAGACGCAAATCCGTTAAGAATTTACCTGCAGAATTGACTGCCATACATGGTAACTACAATGCAGCCCCCGTCACCCATGGTGATAAAGTTCCCGTTAAGGTACAGCCTGGCAAGCGCAAGCGTACATCCAGTGGTGCTCAGAAGGATTTCCCATGTCCTCACTGTTCCAAATCCTACGACTCAATAAAATGGCGTAATCGGCACATTTCTAACGTACATATGAGGCCCTACCAGGCGGAAAGGCATCAATCAGTCAGTGAGTGTGCACAACCTGAAATCCCAATTCAAGGAAGCAATACTAATAACAATAACAATTTACTTGCAGAAATGACTGCCATTCATGGCAATAACACTGCCACCTCCGTCAACCATGCTGGTAAAGTTCTTCTTGAGTTCTCAGTCAGTGAGCGTGCACAACCTGAAATCCACACACAAGGAACAAAGTCCAATAACAATTTGCCTGTAGGATTGACTAATATTCACGGTAACTATACTGCTACCTCCGTCACCCTTGGTGATGAAACTCCCGTTGAGTTCTCAGTTCCCAGTGAGTGTACACAACCTGAAATCCGCACCCAAGAAACCAAGCCCAATAACACTTACCCATGTCCTCACTGTTCCAGGCTTTATCTCTCAAGAAATGGTCTTAATAAGCACATTTGTCACATAAATAAAAGACGCAAATCCATTAAGAATTTACCTGCTGAATTGACTGCCAAGCATGGTAACTACACTGCCACCCCCGTCACCCTTGGTGATGAAGCTCTCGTTGAGTTCTCAGCTCACAGTGAGTGTACACAACCTGAAATCCGCACCCAAGAAACCAAGCCCAATAACACTTTACCTGCAGAAATGAATGTCATTCATGGTAACTACACTGCCGCCCACGTCACCCATGGTGATGACGTTCCCGTTAAGATACAGGCTGGCCAGCTCATTACATCCAGTGGTGCTCAGGAGAAATTCCCATGTACTCACTGTTCCAGATCCTTCACCTCAAAAAATTGGCGTAAGCGGCACATCTCTAACGCTCATATGAGTCACTACCAGATGAAAAGGCGTCAATCAGTCAGTGAGCGTGCAAAACCTGAAATCTGCACACAGGAAACCAAGCCCGTTAACAATTTATCTGCAAAATTGACTGCCTCAGTCACCCATGGCGATGAAGTTCCCGTTAAGGTACAGGCTGGCAAGCGCGGTATATCCAGCGTTGTTCAGAAGGTTTACCCATGTCCTCACTGTACCATGCGTTACATATCAAGACAATATCTTAATTTGCACCTTCATCACGTACACAAGAGAGCCCTACAAGGTGGGTAGGCGTCAATCAATCGTATCTGCTTAAGTTCCAGCAGATACACCTTGTACATGTTGTTTCAAGTATTATTAAAATAAATTGCTTCCTGTTCACCATATAGTCGCCGCTATAACTAGCTATGAACTATGTGAATTTTAAAAGTTTATGTTCTATAATTTTAATAAAAAAAATCCCACAATTCTGAAATTAAATAACCTATTTTCTTTGTACACATGAAATATATTGTAGAAAATGACATGCTTACTGGTTACTGCGCGCATCAACGGAAGTACATGATTAAAATTCCCTGAATTGCTGCATTGATGACCGAGACGGCACTGAGAAGGGTTGAAAAATTCTGCATGAAGTTTACCAGTCTTTTTATTGTACACTTTTGCTATTTTCGTCTTTCTGATTAACCTTTTATTTGATTGTTATTATATTATAGTTTTAAGGCCCTCTGGCGCCTTAAAACCAGTTCCTTCGGGCAGATGGGACTCGTTAGCTCATCAGATAGTGCGGCTGATACACCAGACGTATTTTACTGGTATCGAGTTTTAAGTCTCCCGTTATTTATTGAACAGAATGGATCCTGATCTTTAACGCCTGACAAAGATGAAGATTATCAGGGTATTTACAAACGTTTTTCGGTGAAACCTATGACACCTACTGATTGTATCTAACACTGAAGTCATTGGTTGTGTTCAACACCACATTTCTATGCCGGAGAAGTCTCAATGGCAACCTTCAGCCTACCGCCATGTACAATATTCAGTCGCAAAGGAGACAGGCAACGAAAGATCCTTGATATCTTCAAGCAGAAGCCAGTTGACTTACCGCACCATCAGTTTTCAGACAGCGAGCGTGCACAACCTGACATCCGCCCACAAGAAACAAAGTCCAAAATCTATTTACTTCCAGAATTAACTGCCATTCATTGTAATTACACAGCGGCCCCCGTCACCCATGGCGATGAAGTTCCCACTAAGGTACTGGCTGGCAAGCTCCCTACATCCTGTGGTGCTCAGAAGGATTTCTCATGTCCTCACTGTTCGAAGTCTTACGCCTCAATACAATGGCGTAATCGGCACATTTCTAATGTACATATGAGTCCCTACCAGGTGGAAAGGCATCAGTCAGTCAGTGAGTGTGTACAACCTGAAATCCGTAAACAAGAAACCAATTCAAATAATAATTTACCTACATAATTGAATGCCATTTATGGTAACAACACTGCCACCTCCGTCACCCATGCTGATGAAGTTTCTGTTGAGTTCTCAGTCATTGAGTGTGCAATACCTATAATCCACCCGCAAGATACCAAGTCCAATACAATTTGCCTGCAGAATTGGCTACCTTAATGGGAGCCGGTCGGCCGAGAGAAAAGCACGCTGGACTTGTGGTCCCAGGCGCCGGCGAGAAACATTGGGCAGAGTTTCTTTCACCCTATGCCCCTGTTACCTAGCAGTAAAATAGGTACCTGGGTGTTAGTCAGCTGTCACGGTCTGCTTCCTGGGGGTGGAGGCCTGGTCGAGGACCGGGCCGCGGGGACACTAAAAAGCCCCGAAATCATCTCAAGATAACCATTCACGGTAACTACACTGCCACCTCCATTAATCTTGGTGATGAAGCTCCCGTTGAGTTCTCAGTCAGTGAGTGTGCACAACTGGAAATCTACACATATGGAACCAAGTACATAAACGATTTCCCTCCAGAATTGACTGCCATTCATGGTAAGTACACTGCCGCCCCCGCTACCCATGGTAATGAAGTTCCCTTTAAGGTACAGGCTGGGAAGCTCCTTATATCCAGTGGTGCTCAGAAGGAATTCCCATGTCCTCTCTGTTCCAAGTCTTACGACTCAATAAACAGGCGTAATCGGTACATTTCTAACGTACATTTGAGTCCCTACCAGGTGGTAAGGCGTCAATATGTCAGTGAGTGTGCACAACCTTAGATCCGCATGCAAGAAACCAATTCCTATAACAGTTTACCTGCAGAATTGACTGCCATTCATGGTAACTACACTGCCACCTCCGTCACCCTTGGTGATGAAGCTTCCATTGAGTTCTCAGTAAGTGAGCGTGCACAACCTGAAATCCAGACACAAGGAACAAAATCCAATAACAATTTGCCTGCAGAATTGACTAATATTCATGGTAACTACACTGCCACCTCCGTCACAATTAGTGATGAAGCTCCCGTTGAGTTCTCAGTTCTCAGTGAGTGTACACAACCTGAAATCCGCACCCAAGAAACCAAGCCCAATAACACTTTACCTGCAGAATTGAATGCCATTCATGGTAACTACACTGCCGCCTCCGTCACCAATGGTGATGAAGTTCCCGTTTAGGTACAGCCTGGCAAGCGCAAGCGTACATCCAGCAGTGCTCAGAAGGTTTACCTATGTCCTCCCTGTTCCAGGCCTTATGTCTCAAGAAAATGGTTTACTAAGCACATTCGTCACATACATAAGAGACGCAAATCCGTTAAGAATTTACCTGTAGAATTGACTGCCATACATGGTAACTACAATGCAGCCCCCGTCACCCATGGTGATAAATTTCCCGTTAAGGTACACGCTGGCAAGCTCCTTACATCCAGTAGTGCTCAGAAGGATTTCCCATGTCCTCACTCTTCCAGATCCTACGACACAATAAAATGGTGTAATCGGCACATTTCTAACGTACATATGAGGCCCTACCAGGCGTAAAGACGTCAATCAGTCAGTGAGTTGAAATTGAAATTGAAATTGAAATAAGTTTATTGAGGTAAAATACACACAAAGGGATGAGGTAGCTCAAGCTATTCTCACCCCATTCAGTACAACGTGTTAATATATACATAGACACACATCACAAATAAACACATTACCAAACATTCTGAGAGGTAAAAATATACATTTCCTCCCTCACAAGTAGTATGGTATCAGACGTACACACAAATACTTTTATGACCTAGGTATACTGTATAGACAATTTGCAAGACACCTGCAGATAATTCAACAAAATATTACAATCTTGGTGCAAAATTCTTATATCTCTCAAGAATATCATCAACCTTTCCGTTGTGACACATCCAGGCTATTTGTTCAGGAACAGTCCTTATCTCAGTGTTTCTATATACATTAATCAACGGACAATCAAGAATATAATGGGCAAGGGTGTGAGACCTTAACATACCACATAGTTTACACGTCGTGTCATTACCATGAACATCTATCCCATATTCCCAGTAATATTTGTACCCAAGCCTGAGCCGCATGTACACAGAGTCACTCCAAGCATTTCTCCTTTTACCATAAGTGAAATGGGTGTTTTGACTCACATACATGTAGTGTTGCATGGTTTGACTACTCTCATACATTATCTCTCTCCTCTCCACTCCCGCCTGTGCCTGAATATTTCTGATTTTGCTTCTTATTTGTCTCATTGTGAATTCACATTCAATGTCAACTTGTGGTTTTGATGTGGCACGTTTGGCCAAGTCATCCGCCACCTCGTTGAGCACTATTCCAACATGAGATGGAATCCACATGAATTTCACACTATAACCTTTCAGCTGTATCTCAGTTATTCTTCTCATACAGTCCTCCACTATAGACATGAAGACTGGGTTTCGACTGTTTAAGGACTCCAGTGCTCCTCGGCTATCGACAAATACAAAAACATTTTTGTCGTCATGACGTACTTCCTCCAAACACGCCAGAATGGCCTGCAGTTCAGCTTGTGTGGATGATATATAATTACTAAGCCGGAGTTCAATTATCCTGTCCACAGTCCCAAACTCCGTATAATCCCTTATTAAGACACCACACCCTGCCCTGCCATCTTCCGCCACCGACCCGTCGCAATATACATGTAAACTGTTGCCTCTTGGTAACCGAGATATCATGCTTCCATACAAACACCGTAATTGTCCCGGTTCATGATGAATCTTTTTCACCTTGAGGGGTGCAATTTCGACGTCTATTTTCTGTACTTTCCAGGGAGCAGACATATTACACTGTCGAGAGGGTTTACAGCAGTCAAGTACGTCGTATTCCCTGAGGTCATGAGCTAATCCTCTCGTATAGCGTGTCTCCCTCAGTTTCCTGGAAGTGTGTACGTCACTCAAGCAGGTCTGAACGCTCTCAAACAGCTTATCCCCTCCTTTTCTCCGCATGAAACGAACAGATACTCTAGTGTTAATGTCACGGACTCTATCACACACACTCTGTAAATTTAATTCCATTCTCATTATTTCAATCATTGCATTTCTTTGACATCCAAGAATAATCCTCATAGCCTCGTTCTGTATCAGCTCTATTTTTTGAATTCTGCCTTGGCCTGTGTAAGACAATACGGGTGCTGCGTAGTCTATCAGGGATCGAACAGTGCTTATGTATAACATCCGCAAGATAGGTACCCCAACACCTTTACCAGAAAAAGCCAGTGCTTTTAGAGGATGCAGACGGGCTTTACATAAGGTGCTGATATGATTTATTTCAGCATTTTTACTCTCACATGTGTATCCAACATACATGCCCAGATACTTGTACTTCTGTACACGGCTCAGTTCCACACCATTTAAAGTGTTATATTTCTTCGTTTCCTATACTCGTATTTGGTTTTATCTGCATTTATAACTAAGCCTAACTTGTGACAGGTTGTACCAAGTATGTTAAGAGCATCTTGAATTTTGTTCCCAGAAGTGCCTTGTATAAGAATGTCATCAGCATATATGATCGTCGTGACCCCTGGAGGATACATCTCTGATGCTAATCTGTTCATTAATACATTGAATAAGGTGGGACTTAATACTCCCCCTTGTGGGGTACCTAACTGAAACCTCCGTTCCTCAGACATGTATCCCTGGTAATACACCTGACCTTTTCTGCCTTGTAGATAATCCCTTATCCAGTGTAGCAATCTCCCTGTTATTCCCAGATTGACTAATTCGTATAAGATTACTTCCCCATTGGCTTTATCAAATGCTCCTTGTAGATCAACAAAAACTCTACAATTGTCATCCACATTAGACAAACACTTTAAGAGACAATCCGCAGTAGTTTTGCCTTTGATAAAACCAAAGAGATTACTGGACATGTTATCACCTACAAGGTAGAGTAGCCTATTTAACAAAATCCTTTCCATCATTTTACAAAAGCAGGATATTAAGGAGACAGGTCTGTAGCCTCCGTTTGACTTAGGGATAGGAATGATGACAGCCTCTTTCCATTTTCTTGGTAACTTTCCCTCTCTATAACTCATATTAAACAAATCAAGTAAGAGATTAGGTTTCATACCGGCTAAATAATTAAGTATGTCATACGTTACTCCATCTTTTCCCGGAGCAGTAGAGCTGCCACTTTTTATAGCATCCAGTAGCTCATCGTGGGTTATCTCAGTGCATGTTATAGATCTTGTATTTAAGGCACATAAAGTTACTCCATTTCTAATATTTTCCCATGACTCAATGGTGACTCTCGTGTCTGCAGGTAAGGACTCCATACCAGCAGCACTTGCCCATTTATCTACTAACTCATTAGCAACTTTCCCTGGATCTGAGTGAGCAATGAATTTGGTCTTACAACCCCTGACTTTGTTTACTGCTCTCCATATGTCTTTAAGGTTCTTAGTATTACCAATGGACTGAGCAAATTCTTGCCAGTATCTGTCCCGCGCCTCCTTCCTCACCTGACTGCATTCCCTAGCCACTTCCAACATTGTATTTTTCTCTTCATCCCTCATTCCATTTTTTAACCATGCTTTATGCGCACTCCGTAGCATTCTCTCCCATCCCTTGACTTGCTGATCATTGGAATATTTAAATTTCTTAGGTCCGTGCGTCTTGCTTCCCCTGCCCCCGTTATTTTCCCTCTGTACTAATTTCTCTATGTTCTCGACCATGTCCTCGTAAAAACTATCAACGCAGAACGGCGTGTAATGTTGATACCAATCTCCCATATTTTGAATAAAATAATTTTTCATATCTTTCTTAATATTTAGCCTTTTCCTTTGAAAGTGGACTTGTTTTTTCCCCAGTGGTAATTCAACGTTCAAGGCAAAGTGGTCACTAAGTAGTTCCCGAACAACCCGAGCCTCCCCCATAATCCCCTGAGAGTTTAAAACGCAGGCATAGTCAAGCCGTCCTCCCCTGATGTGAGTTGGTTCATTGTTTCCCAAGAGACAGGTATCTGGATGATCTTGTAGAAACTGTAACCACTTGACCCCATTAGTATTATTACTACCCACTGTCCCAAGGCTTGTGTGCCGAGCATTAAGGTCCCCAATGACCAGTGAAGGATTAGTATTAATGCAGTCAGGTAAATAGTTAGCGTCGAAGCAGTTCCTGGATACATACAAATTAACTACAATAAATTCCCCTTCCCTTAATGATAATTTAACACAGACACTCTCTATACCTTGCGTTTTTGATGGCGGTTCTACTAACTCTGCTGGTATGGAGTTCTTAACATAAATCGACGTGCCTCTGATGTTATTTGCAGCGAAGAGGTGAAACCCTTTATAGCCATTTAATTTCAATAATCCTTCATTCCTATCCCCTGTCTCTTGGAGAGCTACAACATCAATATCATTTCCCATCACATAACAATGAACATCTGTAACCCTGTTTCTCAAACCATTAACATTCCATGACAACACTTTCAGTCTAGGGTGATCCATTATTAATCAATTCATTGCCCAAGTCATCCTCAATAAGTTCACTAAATGATAGCCATACCTTGTATAACATCTCCCACCTCCTCCCAAGTTCACCAGTAAAAGCGACATTGCGATTCTCAAGAGATTTTTTCAGCCCTGAGACGTCCATTATTGGCCCAAATGATTCCTTCATTTTATGTGTAATTATAGGGTTCTTCCTTTCCCTACGACTATCATGAGAGGTGAGACTTTCCGCAGAAACGACATCGTGGATCATTTTGACAGCTCCAGGATTTATGCCCCCATCTGCAGCATTTCAGGCATATTATGGGCTCTTCCACATACTTTGCTACATGCCTGTAGCCAGCCCCGGTGATGAACACTTTCTCGGGTACGTCACCTCTCACTAGAGCCACCACCTGACTCCTAGCTTCACTTTAATAAGGTGACGCTTGGCCCACACAAATCGTTGGTCGTCGAGTATAAACTCGGGGTCCAGAATCTGAGGGTATTTATAGATAATTACCTTCGTCAGCTTCTCGTTCCCCTCCGGTATTTCCATAAGAATTCCATCATATCCTTGCTGGCTAAGAAACGTCACTGCCTCCATAGAACCTACCGTTAAGTAAGGTCTGTTTACACCTTCCATTCCAGCCACTTTTGTTCTTTTATTTGTCTGATCTCTCGATGCACATGTTCCTTGACCTCACAAAGTAAGGTCCTGTTGCGGTCACTTGGCTGCTTTTTGTATAGCTTTCTTGTTCTGTTGAGTCTATGGTTGAGTTCTTTGACACGTTCGCAATAGTACCAATGATCTTTATGGTGTCCGGTGGGCTGTTTTTTCAGTGGGATTGAGTGGTTTGCTGCACTTTGAATCGGTTTTACAAATTCTTGTTCTGCCTGATTAATGTCTTCGGGAAGATCATAGTTTCTATGCCACTCTGAAATGAGGTTTTGAAATCGGTCCTGCTGGTTAGAAATACTAAGCGTCTTTCATGTTTCCAACAATATCACCAATACCAGCTCCCGGATAGCAAACCCTTAACCTGTTTCCTTTATCTCTGGCACAAAACGTTCTGTCTAAATACCTCACCTGGGAATCTCCTACAACCAAAATTCGCTTTTAATACCTATTAATATCTCCTTTGTTATGTCCATTTATCCACTTGTAAACCTCTATCATGTCACCCCTAACTCTTCGCCTTTCCAGTGAATGCAATTTAATTCAACAGAATTTTTTCCTACAGGTCTATTCCATTCTATGCTAAATCTGATTTCTTTGTGATCACTATTCCCTAGCTCACTCCCTATTTCTCCCTATTGTTATGATCTCAGCCTGCAGGAGAAACGAGTCTCCCTTCTTGAGAGTTATTCAGCAAGCCTGACCTAACTAGAAGGTCTAGCAAATATTGAGGTGATAACCCATATGTAAAATGGCTGGTTGGATATGTATAACAGTTTAAAATTATGGGCAATGAAGAAGAATACAGATAAATGACTGGCTAGGAGATGTGGACATTTTGCTGGAGGCGTGAGGCTCGCTTCCGGAGGACCTTGACCTCACTTGAGTGCCAGACATCGCAGGGGGAAGCCGCGCTCCGTTTGAGCTCCCGCCAGAAGGGAACCCCTAGTGATATATCTCTAAGAGAAGAGAAGTGTGCAGACGTGCCAGCTGTGGAATTGAGCTAAGAACGTTGTGGTGTCAAGTCCTGGTCGACGAGCAGAGTTCAATAAGCTGCTCAGAGGCATTTTCGTGGGCTGTGTGGAGCGCCCTGACCAGACGCCGTCAGAGGGAAAGCGCCCTCGATCAGTTAATCTGTGGTAAGCACGATATACGCCAGTTCATAGTACTTGCTTGTAGTTGGTCGTGTGCCCAGCGACAGTAGCAATGTTTATTTATAAGTTAGACATGTTTTAATAAGACAGAAGGCCTGAAATAAGAGAGTGGAGAGGGAGGAACACGGAGCGACGTCCGCCCCCTCTGAGCGCTGGCGGACGACTGAGGGAGCCTGGCTCCTGATGGAGGAAGACCCTCCCAGCGAGTGAGGACCGCCGCCAGGCGAGGTGGAGTATGGACCCGCCCAAAGCGGGGGAGTCCACTCTCACTGTATGTAGAGAACAGATAGAGGTTTGAGGCACACATATTGTGTGAATATTTTTTGTTTATGTGTTAAAGGGGAACATTTTATTGGAGTGTCGATGGGTTGCAGGTTTGTCTTTTGGGGAAGAAGTTGCTGAGAACTTCGAAGCCAGCCTAGATGAAGTAGCTGATGAGACTCCAAGGTAGTGGAGCAGAGGACCTCGAGCTGTGAGGAGAAGCAGCAGTGAAGAGGAGTGTCACGTGCTTCTGAAGAGGTGGTGAAGCACCATAGTTGCTCGAGGAAACTTCATGGTGTAGCAGCCAAGAGAGCTGTGGAGGAACCTAGCAGAAGGGTGAAGCACCGTAGTTGTGCAAAGAAACTTCATGATAGCAGCCTGGAGGAGCTGCAGAGGGTCCTGGTAGTGAAGCCTGGAAGAACCTAAAGATATTAGGGTAGTGAACTTCCAGAGGTGGAAGGGAAGTACTGGTGGATTACTTGTAGGGAGTTGATAGTGTTTGGTTGTCAGTAGCGTGCAAGACGCAGTGAGAGGTGAGTGACTGTTTGCATTCTTATGTCAAGGAGTGATTTATTCTGAAGCTTAGAGTTGCAGTCGTAGGCTTGATTACCTACAGATGTATGTGCTCGAGGACTGACAGTGATCTTTTAATCATTGTTGTGTATCAATGAACATTTATACTGATATATGTTATTGCATTCAAATGCTGGTTTTCTATATATACATTATCTTGCTGATAGTGCAACAGTGTATGTAGGCTTGATCAACTTGAGGAGGTTAATAGTATCAGGTGGTGAACCAGGAGATAGGATACCACTTGATAAGCTGATAATAGAGTTCTGATGTGATGTGTGGATTTCAGGTGCACAACCTGAAATCCACACACAAGGAACAAAGTCCAATAACAATTTGCCTGCAGAATTGATTAATATTCATGGTAACTACACTGCCACCTCCGTCACAATTAGTGATGAAGCTCCCGTTGAGTTCTCAGTTCTCAGTGAGTGTACACAACCTGAAATCCGCACCCAAGAAACCAAGCCCAATAACACTTTACCTGCAGAATTGAATGCCATTCATGGTAACTACACTGCCGCCTCCGTCACCAATAGTGATGAAGTTCCCGTTAAGGTACAGCCTGGCAAGCGCAAGCGTACATCCAGCAGTGCTCGGAAGGTTAACCTATGTCCTCACTGTTCCAGGCCTTATGTTTCAAGAAAATGGTTTAATAAGCACATTCGTCAATTACATAAGAGACGCAAATCCGTTAAGAATTTACCTGCAGAATTGACTGCCATACATGGTAACTACAATGCAGCCCCCGTCACCCATGGTGATAAAGTTCCCGTTAAGGTACAGCCTGGCAAGCGCAAGCGTACATCCAGTGGTGCTCAGAAGGATTTCCCATGTCCTCACTGTTCCAAATCCTACGACTCAATAAAATGGCGTAATCGGCACATTTCTAACGTACATATGAGGCCCTACCAGGCGGAAAGGCATCAATCAGTCAGTGAGTGTGCACAACCTGAAATCCCAATTCAAGGAAGCAATACTAATAACAATAACAATTTACTTGCAGAAATGACTGCCATTCATGGCAATAACACTGCCACCTCCGTCAACCATGCTGGTAAAGTTCTTCTTGAGTTCTCAGTCAGTGAGCGTGCACAACCTGAAATCCACACACAAGGAACAAAGTCCAATAACAATTTGCCTGTAGGATTGACTAATATTCACGGTAACTATACTGCTACCTCCGTCACCCTTGGTGATGAAACTCCCGTTGAGTTCTCAGTTCCCAGTGAGTGTACACAACCTGAAATCCGCACCCAAGAAACCAAGCCCAATAACACTTACCCATGTCCTCACTGTTCCAGGCTTTATCTCTCAAGAAATGGTCTTAATAAGCACATTTGTCACATAAATAAAAGACGCAAATCCATTAAGAATTTACCTGCTGAATTGACTGCCAAGCATGGTAACTACACTGCCACCCCCGTCACCCTTGGTGATGAAGCTCTCGTTGAGTTCTCAGCTCACAGTGAGTGTACACAACCTGAAATCCGCACCCAAGAAACCAAGCCCAATAACACTTTACCTGCAGAAATGAATGTCATTCATGGTAACTACACTGCCGCCCACGTCACCCATGGTGATGACGTTCCCGTTAAGATACAGGCTGGCCAGCTCATTACATCCAGTGGTGCTCAGGAGAAATTCCCATGTACTCACTGTTCCAGATCCTTCACCTCAAAAAATTGGCGTAAGCGGCACATCTCTAACGCTCATATGAGTCACTACCAGATGAAAAGGCGTCAATCAGTCAGTGAGCGTGCAAAACCTGAAATCTGCACACAGGAAACCAAGCCCGTTAACAATTTTTCTGCAAAATTGACTGCCTCAGTCACCCATGGCGATGAAGTTCCCGTTAAGGTACAGGCTGGCAAGCGCGGTACATCCAGCGTTGTTCAGAAGGTTTACCCATGTCCTCACTGTACCATGCGTTACATATCAAGACAATATCTTAATTTGCACCTTCATCACGTACACAAGAGAGCCCTACAAGGTGGGTAGGCGTCAATCAATCGTATCTGCTTAAGTTCCAGCAGATACACCTTGTACATGTTGTTTCAAGTATTATTAAAATAAATTGCTTCCTGTTCACCATATAGTCGCCGCTATAACTAGCTATGAACTATGTGAATTTTAAAAGTTTATGTTCTATAATTTTAATAAAAAAAAATCCCACAATTCTGAAATTAAATAACCTATTTTCTTTGTACACATGAAATATATTGTAGAAAATGACATGCTTACTGGTTACTGCGCGCATCAACGGAAGTACATGATTAAAATTCCCTGAATTGCTGCATTGATGACCGAGACGGCACTGAGAAGGGTTGAAAAATTCTGCATGAAGTTTACCAGTCTTTTTATTGTACACTTTTGCTATTTTCGTCTTTCTGATTAACCTTTTATTTGATTGTTATTATATTATAGTTTTAAGGCCCTCTGGCGCCTTAAAACCAGTTCCTTCGGGCAGATGGGACTCGTTAGCTCATCAGATAGTGCGGCTGATACACCAGACGTATTTTACTGGTATCGAGTTTTAAGTCTCCCGTTATTTATTGAACAGAATGGATCCTGATCTTTAACGCCTGACAAAGATGAAGATTATCAGGGTATTTACAAACGTTTTTCGGTGAAACCTA
Source organism: Procambarus clarkii (assembly GCF_040958095.1). Classification (NCBI taxonomy): domain Eukaryota; kingdom Metazoa; phylum Arthropoda; class Malacostraca; order Decapoda; family Cambaridae; genus Procambarus; species Procambarus clarkii. The sequence continues at coordinate 4,866,796 of NC_091203.1, read as the reverse complement.
TGACACCTACTGATTGTATCTAACACTGAAGTCATTGGTTGTGTTCAACACCACATTTCTATGCCGGAGAAGTCTCAATGGCAACCTTCAGCCTACCGCCATGTACAATATTCAGTCGCAAAGGAGACAGGCAACGAAAGATCCCTGATATCTTCAAGCAGAAGCCAGTTGACTTACCGCACCATCAGTTTTCAGACAGCGAGCGTGCACAACCTGACATCCGCCCACAAGAAACAAAGTCCAAAATCTATTTACTTCCAGAATTAACTGCCATTCATTGTAATTACACAGCCGCCCCCGTCACCCATGGCGATGAAGTTCCCACTAAGGTACTGGCTGGCAAGCTCCCTACATCCTGTGGTGCTCAGAAGGATTTCTCATGTCCTCACTGTTCGAAGTCTTACGCCTCAATACAATGGCGTAATCGGCACATTTCTAATGTACATATGAGTCCCTACCAGGTGGAAAGGCATCAGTCAGTCAGTGAGTGTGTACAACCTGAAATCCGTAAACAAGAAACCAATTCAAATAATAATTTACCTACATAATTGAATGCCATTTATGGTAACAACACTGCCACCTCCGTCACCCATGCTGATGAAGTTTCTGTTGAGTTCTCAGTCATTGAGTGTGCAACACCTATAATCCACCCGCAAGATACCAAGTCCAATACAATTTGCCTGCAGAATTGGCTACCTTAATGGGAGCCGGTTTAACAAATTAACTACAATAAATTCCCCTTCCCTTAATGATAATTTAACACAGACACTCTCTATACCTTGCGTTTTTGATGGCGGTTCTACTAACTCTGCTGGTATGGAGTTCTTAACATAAATCGACGTGCCTCTGATGTTATTTGCAGCGAAGAGGTGAAACCCTTTATAGCCATTTAATTTCAATAATCCTTCATTCCTATCCCCTGTCTCTTGGAGAGCTACAACATCAATATCATTTCCCATCACATAACAATGAACATCTGTAACCCTGTTTCTCAAACCATTAACATTCCATGACAACACTTTCAGTCTAGGGTGATCCATTATTAATCAATTCATTGCCCAAGTCATCCTCAATAAGTTCACTAAATGATAGCCATACCTTGTATAACATCTCCCACCTCCTCCCAAGTTCACCAGTAAAAGCGACATTGCGATTCTCAAGAGATTTTTTCAGCCCTGAGACGTCCATTATTGGCCCAAATGATTCCTTCATTTTATGTGTAATTATAGGGTTCTTCCTTTCCCTACGACTATCATCATTGACACACACTTCACTTTCCTTCATTTCATCACTCAATATTTCATTTTTGTCCTCAACCACTATATCCTGACTATCCTTCACCGTTTTGTGATTTTCCTTGACCTCCTGAACGTTTAATTTAGCCTCGATGGACTCGATTCTCTGCCCCAGATTTTGGAGGAACTCACCAACTTTTTTAAGTTCAGCCCACACTTCCTTGACCATATTATTATGACCCTCTTTCTGAGCCACAGTAGCCACTTCACTCACCGTTACACTGTCACTGCCGGAGTCCTGAGTGGTGGCGTGGCTGCTTGTTGCTGGAGCCTGCCTAAGTAAAGGTGACTCCTTTACCCACGCATTCGTCCGGTTCACTGGCACTGTTTGGGCAGACTGTTTTGCTGTGCTCCCAGTGTCTGGGTAAGAGCTCTTGCTTGCTCTGTAACATTCACCGGCCGGAGAACAGCCATACTCGGCCTCTCGCTACACACAGCCGAGCTCGCATTGTGAACACCTCCACAGTTGCAGCATCTGGGAACTATTTTCTCACCCAGATTCAGTCTGTTTCTACACACAGTAGAGAGGTGAGACTTTCCGCAGAAACGACATCGTGGATCATTTTGACAGCTCCAGGATTTATGCCCCCATCTGCAGCATTTCAGGCATATTATGGGCTCTTCCACATACTTTGCTACATGCCTGTAGCCAGCCCCGGTGATGAACACTTTCTCGGGTACGTCACCTCTCACTAGAGCCACCACCTGACTCCTAGCTTCACTTTAATAAGGTGACGCTTGGCCCACACAAATCGTTGGTCGTCGAGTATAAACTCGGGGTCCAGAATCTGAGGGTATTTATAGATAATTACCTTCGTCAGCTTCTCGTTCCCCTCCGGTATTTCCATAAGAATTCCATCATATCCTTGCTGGCTAAGAAACGTCACTGCCTCCATAGAACCTACCGTTAAGTAAGGTCTGTTTACACCTTCCTTCAGCAGGGGCTCGAACTTGCGGTGTTCTCTTCCGAGTTTGACGGTCCACAAGAGCTTCTGATGATAGGTCAGCGTGCATGAGGCAGGGAAGAGAAGCCTCCATCTCCGCTGATCCTCACCTTCCTGACATCGTTCCGTCCGTTTGTCTGCATCAGTCTCGGCGTCGTTCTTCATTCTCTTATCGTTTCCGTTAAGTGTATTACTGTCCACACTACGCCTTGCCTCCTGTCTTCTTCGTTTCTTCTTATTCCTTGTCAGAACTTCTAGATACTCGCCCTCCTCGTCTGACTGGCTGCTTTCAGAGTCCATGTTAATAACGCCGTGAGAAGTAGCCATGTCTTCTGGTGACTGAGTCTCCATCTCAGTACCCAGCATGGGGGGAGGGGGGGGGGAAGGTGCGGAGCAGGTATCTTGACCCGACCGCGTCCCAGGTAAGACTGTCAGTGAGTGTGCACAACCTGAAATCCCAATGCAAGGAAGCAATACTAATAACAATAACAATTTACTTGCAGAAATGACTGCCATTCATGGCAATAACACTGCCACCTTTTTAACCATGCTGGTAAAGTTCTTCTTGAGTTCTCAGTCAGTGAGCGTGCACAACCTGCAAACCACACACAAGGAACAAAGTCCAATAACAATTTGCCTGCAGAATTGATTAATATTCACGGTAACTACACTGCCACCCCCGTCACCCTTGGTGATGAAGCTCCCGTTGAGTTCTCAGTTCTCAGTGAGTGTACACAACCTGAAATCCGCACCCAACAAACCAAGCCCAATAACACTTTACCTGCAGAATTGAATGCCATTCATGGTAACTACACTGCCGCCCACGTCACCCATGGTGATGACGTTCCCGTTAAGATACAGGCTGGCCAGCTCATTACATCCAGTGGTGCTCAGGAGGAATTCCCATGTACTCACTGTTCCAGATCCTACACCTCAAAAAATTGGCGTAAGCGGCACATCTCTAACGCTCATATGAGTCACTACCAGATGAAAAGGCGTCAATCAGTCAGTGAGCGTGCATAACCTGAAATCCGCACACAGGAAACCAAGCCCGTTAACAATTTATCTGCAAAATTGACTGCCTCAGTCACCCAGGGCGATGAAGTTCCCGTTAAGGTACAGGCTGGCAAGCGCGGTACATCCAGCGTTGTTCAGAAGGTTTACCTATGTCCTCACTGTTCCATGCGTTACATATCAAGACAATATCTTAATTGGCACCTTCATCACGTACACAAGAGAGCCCTACAAGGTGGGTAGGCGTCAATCAATCGTATCTGCTTAAGTTCCAGCAGATACACCTTGTACATGTTGTTTCAAGTATTATTAAAATAAATTGCTTCCTGTTCACCATATAGTCGCCGCTATAACTAGCTATGAACTATGTGAATTTTAAAAGTTTATGTTCTATAATTTTAATAAAAAAAATCCCACAATTCTGAAATTAAATAACCTATTTTCTTTGTACACATGATATTGTAGAAAATGACATGCTTACTGGTTACTGCGCGCATCAACGGAAGTACATGATTAAAATTCCCTGAATTGCTGCATTGATGACCGAGACGGCACTGAGAAGGGTTGAAAAATTCTGCATGAAGTTTACCAGTCTTTTTATTGTACACTTTTGCTATTTTCGTCTTTCTGATTAACCTTTTATTTGATTGTTATTATATTATAGTTTTAAGGCCCTCTGGCGCCTTAAAACCAGTTCCTTCGGGCAGATGGGACTCGTTAGCTCATCAGATAGTGCGGCTGATACACCAGACGTATTTTACTGGTATCGAGTTTTAAGTCTCCCGTTATTTATTGAACAGAATGGATCCTGATCTTTAACGCCTGACAAATTTATCGATGGAATTTATTGACATTTTAGTCAGGATTCTGCAGATAATTCAACAAGTAACATTAAATCTACTGCCCCTTACCCGCTTAAGGACAGCATTGGTTTTGAGAATATTAATCCCGATATAAAAAGGAAATCTACAACTAGTGGCAGTCAAATTTTATGCCTTGATAATGACGATAAAGACATTTATGCTTCCAAATATATTTTCGACAAACCTTTAGAAAGTGAATCAAACGAAACCAGTAATAACACAGTTTGAGATCCAGTGCTAGACAAGCGACGCTTGCCAGTTGTAACGACAGTCATGTTCAACACCACATTTATGCCGGATGAGATAACAACACCAGAACACATATTTGAGGACACCTCTGATTATTATTGTAATGTTTCTACAGAAAATTCAACAAGTAAAACTACTGCACCTGTTTCTGACAATATAACTGAAGATGAAGATTATCAGGGTATTTACAAACGTTTTTCGGTGAAACCTATGACACCTACTGATTGTATCTAACACTGAAGTCATTGGTTGTGTTCAACACCACATTTCTATGCCGGAGAAGTCTCAATGGCAACCTTCAGCCTACCGCCATGTACAATATTCAGTCGCAAAGGAGACAGGCAACGAAAGATCCCTGATATCTTCAAGCAGAAGCCAGTTGACTTACCGCACCATCAGTTTTCAGACAGCGAGCGTGCACAACCTGACATCCGCCCACAAGAAACAAAGTCCAAAATCTATTTACTTCCAGAATTAACTGCCATTCATTGTAATTACACAGCCGCCCCCGTCACCCATGGCGATGAAGTTCCCACTAAGGTACTGGCTGGCAAGCTCCCTTCATCCTGTGGTGCTCAGAATGATTTCTCATGTCCTCACTGTTCGAAGTCTTACGCCTCAATACAATGGCGTAATCGGCACATTTCTAATGTACATATGAGTCCCTACCAGGTGGAAAGGCATCAGTCAGTCAGAGAGTGTGTACAACCTGAAATCCGTAAACAAGAAACCAATTCAAATAATAATTTACCTACATAATTGAATGCCATTTATGGTAACAACACTGCCACCTCCGTCACCCATGCTGATGAAGTTTCTGTTGAGTTCTCAGTCATTGAGTGTGCAACACCTATAATCCACCCACCCGTGGGGCCTCGTAGCCTGGTGGATAGCGCGCAGGACTCGTAATTCTGTGGCGCGGGTTCGATTCCCGCACGAGGCGGAAACAAATGGGCAAAAGTTTCTTTCACCCTGAATGCCCCTGTTACCTAGCAGTAAATAGGTACCTGGGTGTTAGTCAGCTGCCACGGGCTGCTTCCTGTGGGTGGAGGCCTGGTCGAGGACCGGGCCGCGGGGACACTTAAAAGCCCCAAAATCATCTCAAGATAACCTCAAGATAACCACCCGCAAGATACCAAGTCCAATACAATTTGCCTGCAGAATTGGCTACCTTAATGGGAGCCGGTCGGCCGAGCGGACAGCACGTTGGACTTGTGGGCCTGGGTTCGATCCCAGGCGCCGGCGAGAAACATTGGGCAGAGTTTCTTTCACCCTATGCCCCTGTCACCTAGCAGTAAAATAGGTACCTGGGTGTTAGTCAGCTGTCACGGGCTGCTTCCTGGGGGTGGAGGCCTGGTCGAGGACCGGGCCGCGGGGACACTAAAAAGCCCCGAAATCATCTCAAGATAACCTCAAGATAACCATTCACGGTAACTACACTGCCACCTCCATTACCGTTGGTGATGAATCTCCCGTTGAGTTCTCAGTCAGTGAGTGTGCACAACTGGAAATCTACACATATGGAACCAAGTACATAAACGATTTCCCTCAAGAATTGACTGCCATTCATGGTAAGTACACTGCCGCCCCCGCTACCCATGGTAATGAAGTTCCCTTTAAGGTACAGGCTGGGAAGCTCCTTATATCCAGTAGTGCTCAGAAGGAATTCCCATGTCCTCTCTGTTCCAAGTCTTACGACTCAATAAATAGGCGTAATCGTCACATTTCTAACGTACATTTGAGTCCCTACCAGGTGGTAAGGCGTCAATATGTCAGTGAGTGTGCACAACCTTAAATCCGCATGCAAGAAACCAATTCCTATAACAATTTACCTGCAGAATTGACTGCCATTCATGGTAACTACACTGCCACCTCCGTCACCCTTGGTGATGAAGCTCCCATTGAGTTCTCAGTAAGTGAGCGTGCACAACCTGAAATCCAGACACAAGGAACAAAATCCAATAACAATTTGCCTGCAGAATTGACTAAAATTCATGGTAACTACACTGCCACCTCCGTCACAATTACTGATGAAGCTCCCGTTGAGTTCTCAGTTCTCAACGAGTGTACACAACCTGAAATCCGCACCCAAGAAACCAAGCCCAATAACACTTTACCTGCAGAATTGAATGCCATTCATGGTAACTACACTGCCGCCTCCGTCACCAGTGGTGATGAAGTTCCCGTTAAGGTACAGCCTGGCAAGCGCAAGCGTACATCCAGCAGTGCTCAGAAGGTTTACCTATGTCCTCCCTGTTCCAGGCCTTATGTCTCAAGAAAATGGTTTACTAAGCACATTCGTCACATACATAAGAGACGCAAATCCGTTAAGAATTTACCTGCAGAATTGATTGCCATACATGGTAACTACAATGCAGCCCCCGTCACCCATTGTGATAAAGTTCCCGTTAAGGTACACGCTGGCAAGCTCCTTACATCCAGTAGTGCTCAGAAGGATTTACCATGTCCTCACTCTTCCAGATCCTACGACACAATAAAATGGTGTAATCGGCACATTTCTAACGTACATATGAGGCCCTACCAGGCGGAAAGACGTCAATCAGTCAGTGAGTGTGCACAACCTGAAATCCCAATGCAAGGAAGCAATACTAATAACAATAACAATTTACTTGCAGAAATGACTGCCATTCATGGCAATAACACTGCCACCTTTTTAACCATGCTGGTAAAGTTCTTCTTGAGTTCTCAGTCAGTGAGCGTGCACAACCTGAAATCCACACACAAGGAACAAAGTCCAATAACAATTAGCCTGTTGGATTGACTAATATTCACGGTAACTATACTGCTACCTCCGTCACCCTTGGTGATGAAACTCCCGTTGAGTTCTCAGTTCACAGTGAGTGTACACAACCTGAAATCCGCACCCAAGAAACCAAGCCCAATAACACTTTACCTGCAGAAATGAATGTCATTCATGGTAACTACACTGCCGCCCTCGTCACCCATGGTGATGACGTTCCCGTTAAGGTACAGCCTGGCAAGCGCAAGCGTACATCCAGCAGTGCTCAGAAGGTTTACCCATGTCCTCACTGTTCCAGGCCTTATCTCTCAAGAAAATGTCTTAATAAGCACATTTGTCACATAAATAAGAGACGCAAATCCATTAAGAATTTACCTGCAGAATTGACTGCCAAGCATGGTAACTACAATGCAGCCCTCGTCACCCATGGGGATAAAGTTCCCGTTAAGGTACACGCTGGCAAGCTCCTTATATCCAGTGGTGCTCAGAAGGATTTCCCATGTCCTCACTGTTCCAAATCCTACGACTCAATAAAATGGCGTAATCGGCACTTTTCTAACGTACATATGAGGCCCTACCAGGCGGAAAGGCGTCAATCAGTCAGTGAGTGTGCACAGCCTGAAATCCCCATGCAAGAAACCAATTCCAATAACAATTTACTTGAAGAAATGACTGCCATTCATGGCAATAACACTGCCACCTCCGTCACCCATGCTGGTAAAGTTCTTGTTGAGTTCTCAGTCAGTGAGCGTGCACAACCTGCAAACCACACACAAGGAACAAAGTCCAATAACAATTTGCCTGCAGAATTGATTAATATTCACGGTAACTACACTGCCACCCCCGTCACCCTTGGTGATGAAGCTCCCGTTGAGTTCTCAGTTCTCAGTGAGTGTACACAACCTGAAATCCGCACCCAACAAACCAAGCCCAATAACACTTTACCTGCAGAATTGAATGCCATTCATGGTAACTACACTGCCGCCCACGTCACCCATGGTGATGACGTTCCCGTTAAGATACAGGCTGGCCAGCTCATTACATCCAGTGGTGCTCAGGAGGAATTCCCATGTACTCACTGTTCCAGATCCTACACCTCAAAAAATTGGCGTAAGCGGCACATCTCTAACGCTCATATGAGTCACTACCAGATGAAAAGGCGTCAATCAGTCAGTGAGCGTGCATAACCTGAAATCCGCACACAGGAAACCAAGCCCGTTAACAATTTATCTGCAAAATTGACTGCCTCAGTCACCCAGGGCGATGAAGTTCCCGTTAAGGTACAGGCTGGCAAGCGCGGTACATCCAGCGTTGTTCAGAAGGTTTACCTATGTCCTCACTGTTCCATGCGTTACATATCAAGACAATATCTTAATTGGCACCTTCATCACGTACACAAGAGAGCCCTACAAGGTGGGTAGGCGTCAATCAATCGTATCTGCTTAAGTTCCAGCAGATACACCTTGTACATGTTGTTTCAAGTATTATTAAAATAAATTGCTTCCTGTTCACCATATAGTCGCCGCTATAACTAGCTATGAACTATGTGAATTTTAAAAGTTTATGTTCTATAATTTTAATAAAAAAAATCCCACAATTCTGAAATTAAATAACCTATTTTCTTTGTACACATGATATTGTAGAAAATGACATGCTTACTGGTTACTGCGCGCATCAACGGAAGTACATGATTAAAATTCCCTGAATTGCTGCATTGATGACCGAGACGGCACTGAGAAGGGTTGAAAAATTCTGCATGAAGTTTACCAGTCTTTTTATTGTACACTTTTGCTATTTTCGTCTTTCTGATTAACCTTTTATTTGATTGTTATTATATTATAGTTTTAAGGCCCTCTGGCGCCTTAAAACCAGTTCCTTCGGGCAGATGGGACTCGTTAGCTCATCAGATAGTGCGGCTGATACACCAGACGTATTTTACTGGTATCGAGTTTTAAGTCTCCCGTTATTTATTGAACAGAATGGATCCTGATCTTTAACGCCTGACAAATTTATCGATGGAATTTATTGACATTTTAGTCAGGATTCTGCAGATAATTCAACAAGTAACATTAAATCTACTGCCCCTTACCCGCTTAAGGACAGCGTTGGTTTTGAGAATATTAATCCCGATATAAAAAGGAAATCTACAACTAGTGGCAGCCAAATTTTATGCCTTGATAATGACGATAAAGACATTTATGCTTCCAAATATATTTTCGACAAACCTTTAGAAAGTGAATCAAACGAAACCAGTAATAACACAGTTTGAGATCCAGTGCTAGACAAGCGACGCTTGCCAGTTGTAACGACAGTCATGTTCAACACCACATTTATGCCGGATGAGATAACAACACCAGAACACATATTTGAGGACACCTCTGATTATTATTGTAATGTTTCTACAGAAAATTCAACAAGTAAAACTACTGCACCTGTTTCTGACAATATAACTGAAGATGAAGATTATCAGGGTATTTACAAACGTTTTTCGGTGAAACCTATGACACCTACTGATTGTATCTAACACTGAAGTCATTGGTTGTGTTCAACACCACATTTCTATGCCGGAGAAGTCTCAATGGCAACCTTCAGCCTACCGCCATGTACAATATTCAGTCGCAAAGGAGACAGGCAACGAAAGATCCCTGATATCTTCAAGCAGAAGCCAGTTGACTTACCGCACCATCAGTTTTCAGACAGCGAGCGTGCACAACCTGACATCCGCCCACAAGAAACAAAGTCCAAAATCTATTTACTTCCAGAATTAACTGCCATTCATTGTAATTACACAGCCGCCCCCGTCACCCATGGCGATGAAGTTCCCACTAAGGTACTGGCTGGCAAGCTCCCTTACATCCTGTGGTGCTCAGAATGATTTCTCATGTCCTCACTGTTCGAAGTCTTACGCCTCAATACAATGGCGTAATCGGCACATTTCTAATGTACATATGAGTCCCTACCAGGTGGAAAGGCATCAGTCAGTCAGTGAGTGTGTACAACCTGAAATCCGTAAACAAGAAACCAATTCAAATAATAATTTACCTACATAATTGAATGCCATTTATGGTAACAACACTGCCACCTCCGTCACCCATGCTGATGAAGTTTCTGTTGAGTTCTCAGTCATTGAGTGTGCAACACCTATAATCCACCCACCCGTGGGGCCTCGTAGCCTGGTGGATAGCGCGCAGGACTCGTAATTCTGTGGCGCGGGTTCGATTCCCGCACGAGGCGGAAACAAATGGGCAAAAGTTTCTTTCACCCTGAATGCCCCTGTTACCTAGCAGTAAATAGGTACCTGGGTGTTAGTCAGCTGCCACGGGCTGCTTCCTGTGGGTGGAGGCCTGGTCGAGGACCGGGCCGCGGGGACACTTAAAAGCCCCGAAATCATCTCAAGATAACCTCAAGATAACCACCCGCAAGATACAAAGTCCAATACAATTTGCCTGCAGAATTGGCTACCTTAATGGGAGCCGGTCGGCCGAGCGGACAGCACGTTGGACTTGTGGGCCTGGGTTCGATCCCAGGCGCCGGCGAGAAACATTGGGCAGAGTTTCTTTCACCCTATGCCCCTGTCACCTAGCAGTAAAATAGGTACCTGGGTGTTAGTCAGCTGTCACGGGCTGCTTCCTGGGGGTGGAGGCCTGGTCGAGGACCGGGCCGCGGGGACACTAAAAAGCCCCGAAATCATCTCAAGATAACCTCAAGATAACCATTCACGGTAACTACACTGCCACCTCCATTACCGTTGGTGATGAAGCTCCCGTTGAGTTCTCAGTCAGTGAGTGTGCACAACTGGAAATCTACACATATGGAACCAAGTACATAAACGATTTCCCTCAAGAATTGACTGCCATTCATGGTAAGTACACTGCCGCCCCCGCTACCCATGGTAATGAAGTTCCCTTTAAGGTACAGGCTGGGAAGCTCCTTATATCCAGTAGTGCTCAGAAGGAATTCCCATGTCCTCTCTGTTCCAAGTCTTACGACTCAATAAACAGGCGTAATCGGCACATTTCTAACGTACATTTGAGTCCCTACCAGGTGGTAAGGCGTCAATATGTCAGTGAGTGTGCACAACCTTAAATCCGCATGCAAGAAACCAATTCCTATAACAATTTACCTGCAGAATTGACTGCCATTCATGGTAACTACACTGCCACCTCCGTCACCCTTGGTGATGAAGCTCCCATTGAGTTCTCAGTAAGTGAGCGTGCACAACCTGAAATCCAGACACAAGGAACAAAATCCAATAACAATTTGCCTGCAGAATTGACTAAAATTCATGGTAACTACACTGCCACCTCCGTCACAATTAGTGATGAAGCTCCCGTTGAGTTCTCAGTTCTCAACGAGTGTACACAACCTGAAATCCGCACCCAAGAAACCAAGCCCAATAACACTTTACCTGCAGAATTGAATGCCATTCATGGTAACTACACTGCCGCCTCCGTCACCAGTGGTGATGAAGTTCCCGTTAAGGTACAGCCTGGCAAGCGCAAGCGTACATCCAGCAGTGCTCAGAAGGTTTACCTATGTCCTCCCTGTTCCAGGCCTTATGTCTCAAGAAAATGGTTTACTAAGCACATTCGTCACATACATAAGAGACGCAAATCCGTTAAGAATTTACCTGCAGAATTGATTGCCATACATGGTAACTACAATGCAGCCCCCGTCACCCATGGTGATAAAGTTCCCGTTAAGGTACACGCTGGCAAGCTCCTTACATCCAGTAGTGCTCAGAAGGATTTACCATGTCCTCACTCTTCCAGATCCTACGACACAATAAAATGGTGTAATCGGCACATTTCTAACGTACATATGAGGCCCTACCAGGCGGAAAGACGTCAATCAGTCAGTGAGTGTGCACAACCTGAAATCCCAATGCAAGGAAGCAATACTAATAACAATAACAATTTACTTGCAGAAATGACTGCCATTCATGGCAATAACACTGCCACCTTTTTAACCATGCTGGTAAAGTTCTTCTTGAGTTCTCAGTCAGTGAGCGTGCACAACCTGAAATCCACACACAAGGAACAAAGTCCAATAACAATTTGCCTGTAGGATTGACTAATATTCACGGTAACTATACTGCTACCTCCGTCACCCTTGGTGATGAAACTCCCGTTGAGTTCTCAGTTCACAGTGAGTGTACACAACCTGAAATCCGCACCCAAGATACCAAGCCCAATAACACTTTACCTGCAGAAATGAATGTCATTCATGGTAACTACACTGCCGCCCTCGTCACCCATGGTGATGACGTTCCCGTTAAGGTACAGCCTGGCAAGCGCAAGCGTACATCTAGCAGTGCTCAGAAGGTTTACCCATGTCCTCACTGTTCCAGGCTTTATCTCTCAAGAAAATGTCTTAATAAGCACATTTGTCACATAAATAAGAGACGCAAATCCATTAAGAATTTACCTGCAGAATTGACTGCCAAGCATGGTAACTACAATGCAGCCCCCGTCACCCATGGGGATAAAGTTCCCGTTAAGGTACACGCTGGCAAGCTCCTTATATCCAGTGGTGCTCAGAAGGATTTCCCATGTCCTCACTGTTCCAAATCCTACGACTCAATAAAATGGCGTAATCGGCACATTTCTAACGTACATATGAGGCCCTACCAGGCGGAAAGGCGTCAATCAGTCAGTGAGTGTGCACAGCCTGAAATCCCCATGCAAGAAACCAATTCCAATAACAATTTACTTGCAGAAATGACTGCCATTCATGGCAATAACACTGCCACCTCCGTCACCCATGCTGGTAAAGTTCTTGTTGAGTTCTCAGTCAGTGAGCGTGCACAACCTGCAAACCACACACAAGGAACAAAGTCCAATAACAATTTGCCTGCAGAATTGATTAATATTCACGGTAACTACACTGCCACCCCCGTCACCCTTGGTGATGAAGCTCCCGTTGAGTTCTCAGTTCTCAGTGAGTGTACACAACCTGAAATCCGCACCCAACAAACCAAGCCCAATAACACTTTACCTGCAGAATTGAATGCCATTCATGGTAACTACACTGCCGCCCACGTCACCCATGGTGATGACGTTCCCGTTAAGATACAGGCTGGCCAGCTCATTACATCCAGTGGTGCTCAGGAGGAATTCCCATGTACTCACTGTTCCAGATCCTACACCTCAAAAAATTGGCGTAAGCGGCACATCTCTAACGCTCATATGAGTCACTACCAGATGAAAAGGCGTCAATCAGCCAGTGAGCGTGCACAACCTGAAATCCGCACACAGGAAACCAAGCCCGTTAACAATTTATCTGCAAAATTGACTGCCTCAGTCACCCAGGGCGATGAAGTTCCCATTAAGGTACAGGCTGGCAAGCGCGGTACATCCAGCATTGTTCAGAAGGTTTACCTATGTCCTCACTGTTCCATGCGTTACATATCAAGACAATATCTTAATTGGCACCTTCATCACGTACACAAGAGAGCCCTACAAGGTGGGTAGGCGTCAATCAATCGTATCTGCTTAAGTTCCAGCAGATACACCTTGTACATGTTGTTTCAAGTATTATTAAAATAAATTGCTTCCTGTTCACCATATAGTCGCCGCTATAACTAGCTATGAACTATGTGAATTTTAAAAGTTTATGTTCTATAATTTTAATAAAAAAAATCCCACAATTCTGAAATTAAATAACCTATTTTCTTTGTACACATGATATTGTAGAAAATGACATGCTTACTGGTTACTGCGCGCATCAACGGAAGTACATGATTAAAATTCCCTGAATTGCTGCATTGATGACCGCGACGGCACTGAGAAGGGTTGAAAAATTCTGCATGAAGTTTACCAGTCTTTTTATTGTACACTTTTGCTATTTTCGTCTTTCTGATTAACCTTTTATTTGATTGTTATTATATTATAGTTTTAAGGCCCTCTGGCGCCTTAAAACCAGTTCCTTCGGGCAGATGGGACTCGTTAGCTCATCAGATAGTGCGGCTGATACACCAGACGTATTTTACTGGTATCGAGTTTTAAGTCTCCCGTTATTTATTGAACAGAATGGATCCTGATCTTTAACGCCTGACAAATTTATCGATGGAATTTATTGACATTTTAGTCAGGATTCTGCAGATAATTCAACAAGTAACATTAAATCTACTGCCCCTTACCCGCTTAAGGACAGCGTTGGTTTTGAGAATATTAATCCCGATATAAAAAGGAAATCTACAACTAGTGGCAGCCAAATTTTATGCCTTGATAATGACGATAAAGACATTTATGCTTCCAAATATATTTTCGACAAACCTTTAGAAAGTGAATCAAACGAAACCAGTAATAACACAGTTTGAGATCCAGTGCTAGACAAGCGACGCTTGCCAGTTGTAACGACAGTCATGTTCAACACCACATTTATGCCGGATGAGATAACAACACCAGAACACATATTTGAGGACACCTCTGATTATTATTGTAATGTTTCTACAGAAAATTCAACAAGTAAAACTACTGCACCTGTTTCTGACAATATAACTGAAGATGAAGATTATCAGGGTATTTACAAACGTTTTTCGGTGAAACCTATGACACCTACTAATTGTATCTAACACTGAAGTCATTGGTTGTGTTCAACACCACATTTCTATGCCGGAGAAGTCTCAATGGCAACCTTCAGCCTACCGCCATGTACAATATTCAGTCGCAAAGGAGACAGGCAACGAAAGATCCCTGATATCTTCAAGCAGAAGCCAGTTGACTTACCGCACCATCAGTTTTCAGACAGCGAGCGTGCACAACCTGACATCCGCCCACAAGAAACAAAGTCCAAAATCTATTTACTTCCAGAATTAACTGCCATTCATTGTAATTACACAGCCGCCCCCGTCACCCATGGCGATGAAGTTCCCACTAAGGTACTGGCTGGCAAGCTCCCTACATCCTGTGGTGCTCAGAAGGATTTCTCATATCCTCACTGTTCGAAGTCTTACGCCTCAATACAATGGCGTAATCGGCACATTTCTAATGTACATATGAGTCCCTACCAGGTGGAAAGGCATCAGTCAGTCAGTGAGTGTGTACAACCTGAAATCCGTAAACAAGAAACCAATTCAAATAATAATTTACCTACATAATTGAATGCCATTTATGGTAACAACACTGCCACCTCCGTCACCCATGCTGATGAAGTTTCTGTTGAGTTCTCAGTCATTGAGTGTGCAACACCTATAATCCACCCGCAAGATACCAAGTCCAATACAATTTGCCTGCAGAATTGGCTACCTTAATGGGAGCCGGTCGGCCGAGCGGACAGCACGCTGGACTTGTGGTCCTGGGTTCGATCCCAGGCGCCGGCGAGAAACATTGGGCAGAGTTTCTTTCACCCTATGCCCCTGTTACCTAGCAGTAAAATAGGTACCTGGGTGTTAGTCAGCTGTCACGGTCTGCTTCCTGGGGGTGGAGGCCTGGTCGAGGACCGGGCCGCGGGGACACTAAAAAGCCCCGAAATCATCTCAAGATAACCTCAAGATAACCATTCACGGTAACTACACTGCCACCTCCATTAATCTTGGTGATGAAGCTCCCGTTGAGTTCTCAGTCAGTGAGTGTGCACAACTGGAAATCTACACATATGGAACCAAGTACATAAACGATTTCCCTCAAGAATTGACTGCCATTCATGGTAAGTACACTGCCGCCCCTGCTACCCATGGTAATGAAGTTCCCTTTAAGGTACAGGCTGGGAAGCTCCTTATATCCAGTGGTGCTCAGAAGGATTTCCCATGTCCTCTCTGTTCCAAGTCTTACGACTCAATAAACAGGCGTAATCGGCACATTTCTAACGTACATTTGAGTCCCTACCAGGTGGTAAGGCGTCAATAAGTCAGTGAGTGTGCACAACCTTAAATCCGCATGCAAGAAACCAATTCCTATAACAATTTACCTGCAGAATTGACTGCCATTCATGGTAACTACACTGCCACCTCCGTCACCCTTGGTGATGAAGCTCCCATTGAGTTCTCAGTAAGTGAGCGTGCACAACCTGAAATCCAGACACAAGGAACAAAGTCCAATAACAATTTGCCTGCAGAATTGACTAATATTCATGGTAACTACACTGCCACCTCCGTCACAATTAGTGATGAAGCTCCCGTTGAGTTCTCAGTTCTCAGTGAGTGTACACAACCTGAAATCCGCACCCAAGAAACCAAGCCCAATAGCACTTTACCTGCAGAATTGAATGCCATTCATGGTAACTACACTGCCGCCTCCGTCACCAATGGTGATGAAGTTCCCGTTAAGGTACAGCCTGGCAAGCGCAAGCGTACATCCAGCAGTGCTCAGAAGGTTTACCCATGTCCTCACTGTTCCAGGCCTTATCTCTCAAGAAAATGGCTTAATAGGCACATTTGTCACATACACAAGAGACGCAAATCCATTAAGAATTTACCTGCAGAATTGACTGCCAAGCATGGTAACTACAATGCAGCCCCCATCACCCATGGTGATGAAGTTCCCGTTAAGGTACATGCTGGCAAGCTCCTTACATCCAGTAGTGCTCAGAAGGATTTCCCATGTCCTCACTGTTCCAGATCCTACGACTCAATAAAATGGCGTAATCGGCACATTTCTAACGTACATATGAGGCCCTACCAGGCGGAAAGGCGTTAATCAGTCAGTGAGTGTGCACAACCTGAAATCCCCATGCAAGAAACCAATTCCAATAACAATTTACTTGCAGAAATGACTGCCATTCATGGCAATAACACTGCCACCTCCGTCACCCATGCTGGTAAAGTTCTTGTTGAATTCTCAGTCAGTGAGCGTGCACAACCTGAAAACCACACACAAGGAACAAAGTCCAATAACAATTTGCCTGCAGAAATGATTAATATTCACGGTAACTACACTGCCACCTCCGTCACCCTTGGTGATGAAGCTCCCGTTGAGTTAGTTCTCAGTGAGTGTACACAACCTAAAATCCGCACCCAAGAAACCAAGCCCAATAACACTTTACCTGCAGAATTGAATGCCATTCATGGTAACTACACTGCCGCCCTCGTCACCCATGGTGATGACGTTCCCGTTAAGATACAGGCTGGCCAGCTCATTACCTCCAGTGGTGCTCAGGAGGAATTCCCATGTACTCACTGTTCCAGATCCTACACCTCAAAAAAATGGCGTAATAGGAACATTTCTAACGTTCATATGAGTCACTACCAGATGAAAAGGCGTCAATCAGTCAGTGAGCGTGCACAACCTGAAATCCGCACACAGGAAACCAAGCCCGTTAACAATTTATCTGCAAAATTGACTGCCTCAGTCACCCATGGCGATGAAGTTCCCGTTAAAGGTACAGGCTGGCAAGCGCGGTACATCCAGCGGTGTTCAGAAGGTTTACCTATGTCCTCACTGTTCCAGGCCTTACATATCAAGAAAATGGCTTAATTGGCACCTTCGTCACGTACACAAGAGAGCCCTACAAGGTGGGTAGGCGTCAATCAATCGTATCTGCTTAAGGTCCAGCAGATACACCTTGTACATGTTGTTTCAAGTATTATTAAAACAAATTGCTTCCTGTTCACCATATAGTCGCCGCTATAACTAGCTATGAACTATGTGAATTTTAAAAGTTTATGTTCTATAATTTTAATAAAAAAAAATCCCACAATTCTGAAATTAAATAACCTATTTTCTTTGTACACATGAAATATATTGTAGAAAATGACATGCTTACTGGTTACTGCGCGCATCAACGGAAGTACATGGTTAAAATTCTCTGAATTGCTGCATTGATGACCGAGACGGCACTGAGAAGGGTTGGTTAAAGGAGTCATTCTGCATGAAGTTTACCAGTCTTTTTATTGTACACTGTCATGTTCACAGAAAATGGTACCATCCGTTTTCTATGTGCGGCGGCTGAGACGCCAGAGAGGGAGGAGGTAAACAAGAGAGCGTACAGGACGCCCGCCAAGCTTGGTAGCTACTAGTCATGTAATCATATTAAGTATTAAAGTCAGTAACCAAGTCATGACTTTACATCAACCCTACAACCAAGACTTCCTCAGTAACACACAAACACCACATTGGCGACGAGGATGAACTGTGAACGCAGGTATTTGTTCAGTTTCAAACACAAGAGAGAAGCATGCTGCCTGGAGGAGGAAGAGAAGCTGTGAGCGCCATACCCGATGCTGTATGCTAACCGATGCTGTGTGCTAACCAATGCTGTGTGCTAAACGATGCTGTGTGCTAACCAATGCTGTGTGCTACCCAAGCTGTGTGCTACCCAAGCTGTGCTGAAGAAACTGTGTACTGAGGAATCTGCCGACGTTGTGTACGAAACGACGCATTGATGTGTACAAAACCTGATGTTTTGGTTACGAAACGACGCTTCGTGCTACAAAATTCATCACACTGAACTGACTGCTGTACCAACTGCTGCACCAACTGCTGTACCAACTGCTGCTGTACCAACTGCTGTGCTGCTGCTGTGAGTAGGAACAACACATGTACACAAGGGCTAGGTAAGAAGTCAGTTGCTGCTATATTGTGCACTGTTGTGAACTTTTGCATTAAAATGCTTGTGTGCTTTGCAAAATTAAAGTAATTACAGTGAATTCTTGACTAACATATACAGTGCAGTAAGTGTTTAATATTCTGAGGAACATTTAAGTGATAAGTTACATTTATTCAGTAAAAATGGCAAATATACCTCAGTTTCCTGCATTTGATCCTGACTGTGACCAGACAAACCTGTCACAGAGGTGGGTCAAATGGCTTAAAAAGTTTGAAAATTTGTTGATAGTTTCTGACATCAAAAGTGCTGAAAGAAAGCGTGCCTTTCTACTTCATTATGCAGGTGATAGAGTTTGTGACATCTTTGACACACTGAAAGACACTGGTGGTGCCAAAGATTATGACACTGCCAAAGCCAAACTAACAGAGCATTTCAAACCAAGGCAAAATACTGCTATGGAAATTATGCATTTCAGGAGAGCCAGACAACTCTCTAATGAAACTGTGGATCAATACCACACACGTCTGCAGGGTTTAGCAGCCCATTGTGAGTTTGCTGATGTTGACAAAGAAATCAAACAGCAAATAATTGAAACATGCACATCTACACGTCTCCGTCGAAGAGCTCTAGAACTTGTTGATGATGAAAGTTCTCTTACCAAGATACTGGATATTGCTCGTCGAATGGAAGATGCTGCACGTGATGCTCGTGTCATGGAGTGCAGTGCCAACAACGGTTCTGCCACTGTTACTAACAGTGATGAGGTACGTAAGGTTCAGGGAGGACACCGTGATCAAAGAAGATATCATGGCAAACCTAACAGTAAATTGAGCCGAGAACCACATCACAACTGGAGTCAAGGAACAAGACTCAAGCAGTCACAACGACCCACATCAGAGGGTGTCAACAATAAATGTTACAATTGTGGAGGAGACTACCCACACCAAGATAATGTTTGTCCTGCTCAAGGTAAGAAGTGCTATGAGTGTGGAAAACTAGGTCATTTTGGTGCTATGTGTCGTTCCGCACTAAAGAAACCACAGTCAATGAATAAAAGCACTGTACGAGGATCAGGTCATAGGGGTCGAGGTGGTAAACACAATATTGCACCTCATATCCAGAATGTTAATAATGTACAAGACAACATTTCATTACAACCAGTCTCAGATGACAGTGAATGTGATTATACTTATGGAGTACAAGCAATCACAGAATGGAATGATCTTCCAAACAACCCAGAGACATGTGTATACATTGCTGGTATTTGTCTCAAGGTTCTCATTGACACTGGATCAAACATTGACACCATTGCTGAGTGCCACTATGAGAAATTTAAAAAACAGTTCCCAAAGCTTGAGAACTATAATGGCAAAGCCACTGCCTATGCTTCAAAGGTAGCCTTGCCAGTGATTGGAACTTTCACTGCAGAGATTAAGTCAAAGAATGCAATGCTCATTACTACATTCCATGTTGTTAGGAATGCAAAGGAGTCTTTACTCAGTTACAAGACTTCAACCAAATTGGGGCTACTTCAGCTTTCTAATGCTGTAGCAGTGGAATCTGCAAACAATGTTGATGGTATTGTTGCTGAATTTTCTGATCGATTTAAATCCATAGGTTGTTATACTGATAGCAAAGTACATCTGCATATCAACCCAGATGTAATTCCAGTTGCCCAACCACATCGCCGACAACCATTCCATACTCGCAAGAAAGCCGATGCCGAACTGGATAGGCTGATGGAACTAGATATCATTGAACCAGTAACAGGCCCAACACCATGGGTAAGCCCAATTGTCACTCCACCAAAGCCGAAGAATCCAGATGAGATACGCATTTGTGTGGACATGCGTGTTCCCAACAAGGCAATAATGCGTGAACGCCATCCTACACCGACTGTAGATGATATGATCTACCGCTTGAATGGTGCAACTATATTCAGCAAGTTAGATTTAAACAAGGGCTATCATCAGCTTGAACTTGATGATGAGAGTCGCTTCATCACAACGTTTACGACACATCGAGGTCTGTATAGGTACAAGCGCCTGAGTTTTGGTATCAACAGTGCTGCCGAGGTATTCCAGCGCATCATCAGCCAGGTATTGCAAGATATACCTAACGCTGACAACATGTCTGATGACATCATTGTTTATGGCCGTACCCAAGCTGAACACGACAAAGCTCTTCGTGCAACATTGCAACGCTTACGAGAAAAGAATCTGACGTTAAGCCGAGCAAAGTGTGAGTTCAATCAACATAAAATTGAATTCTTTGGACATGTACTTAGTGACAAAGGTCTGTCTCCAGATCCTAAGAAAGTTGCAGATATCAAGAATGCTGCACCTCCTTCAACGTCCACTGAAGTACATAGTTTTCTGGGAATGGCAAACTACTGTTCTCGCTTCATTCCAGATTTTGCTACCATTACAAAGCCTCTACGTGAGCTCCTGAAGAAAAATGCATCATGGTACTGGAGCGATATCGAGCAAAATGCATTTGATGCTGTGAAAGATGCACTAGTAGAGAATGCGACTGCTGCATACTTTGATCCATCAATGGACACTGAGTTAACAGTGGATGCTAGTCCTGTTGGTTTAGGTGCTGTTTTAGCCCAACACAAACCTGGTCAACCAGATTCCCGAGTAGTAATTGCCTACGCCAGCCGTTCTCTCACAGATGTTGAGCAACGATACAGTCAGACAGAGAAGGAAGCTCTTGCTCTTGTATGGGGCTGTGAACACTTCAATGTGTATCTGCTTGGTGCGCCCTTCGCCACGATAGTCACTGACCACAAACCGTTGGAGACCATCTTCAATAATCCAAAGTCCAAACCACCAGCTCGCATTGAGAGATGGGCTCTTCGTCTGCAACCATACAACTTTACGGTGAAATACAAGCCGGGTGCAGGCAATCCCGCTGATTACATCAGTCGACATCCTGCCAACAGTTTCACCATCACCAAGCATCAGCAAGTTGCCGAGGAATATGTACACTCTGTAACCTGTGATGCAGTCCCTAAGGCTCTTACTCTTGATGAAATCCGTACTGCAACCCTAGAGGACCCAACTCTGCAAGCAACAGTGGATGCATTGACTAAGAAAAAGTTTCCACGCATCCCACCCTCAGGAGTTGACCAAGATGCATTCAAAGCACTTGAACGCATCCAGACAGAATTAAGTGTTACGCAACAACGCGACACTGTGCTGCGAGGTACTCGTATCGTCATTCCAGCTGTTCTCCAGCAACGTGCTCTGAAGCTTGCACATCAAGGACACCAAGGCCTTGTTAGGACCAAACAGCTGCTACGAGAAAAGGTGTGGTTTCCTGGTATTGATCGTCAAGCAAAGGATATGCATGATGCCTGTGTCCCTTGCCAAGCTGCAGTGGATACTTCAAGACCAACACCTCTACAACCTTCACCACTACCTGCTGCACCATGGACGGAAGTATCGATGGACTTCTGCGGACCGCTACCAACTGGAGAGTACTTGATGGTAGTCATTGATGATCACTCACGTTATCCAGAAGTAGAAATCATCAATTCCACATCTGCAAAGGCCGTCATCCCGAAACTTGACAAGATCTTTTCAAACTTTGGCATTCCTGAAGTTGTCAAGACAGACAATGGACCGCCATTCAATGGACAAGACTTCGTCAACTTTGCTGAGCATATTGGATTCAAACACCGCCGTGTGATGCCACTACATCCTCAAGCAAATGGAGAAGTTGAGAGATTCATGCAACCTCTCATGAAAGCGGTATGCTGTGCTCATGCCGAAGGACGATCCTGGAAACAAGCTATGTATGCTTTTCTCAGGAACTACCGTGCAACACCACATGGAACACTGGGCAAGTCGCCTGGCGAACTTTTATTTGGACGTCCTATGAGAATCGCACTACCCGTCATGCCAGCCGAGGTAACGGATAAACGTCTCGCTCAGAAGGATGCACTAGCCAAGGGCAAAATGAAAATTGCTCATGATCAACGTGCAAAGGAACAGTTCATAAAGGTTGGTGACACTGTTCTCGTTAAAAAGAAAAAAGAGGGAAAGTTAGATATGCCGTATGATACAAAACCATATAAAGTGATTAGTGTAAAAGGAACTATGGTAACAGCTAGTAATAGAGATCATAGTATAACACGTAATATGGCTTATTTTAAAGTGATTCCAACTAGTGTAGAAAATGATGAAGTGCAAAGTCGTGCAAAAGAAAAAGAAAAAAATAGTTATAACCCGACAAACAATTCATCAAGGGATGTTATTGCATTTAAGGACTCTCGTCCTAAACGTCATGTTAAACGCCCTACACGATTTGATGATTAATTGTGTTCCTATGTAATGAAAAGTATTTACTTATTATGCTAAACTAAATTTAATATTGTTTGAATAATGCAGATATCTCATTCAATATTTTGTAACTTTGTATTACAGTTTCTTTCATGTTTAACATTGCATATGTATTTTTAACATTGAAATCCTTTGTGGAAAAGATTAAGTTGTTTAAATTCTTTGTGTGCTTAATTAATGTTAAATGTATGCAGTATCTCTTGATATGGTAATAACTTACTTTGTGTCAATAACTTTGCTTTGTGCTACAAGCAAGGTAGACATCCTGTATTCATTCTTTTTAAAGAAAAGGAGGGATGTCATGTTCACAGAAAATGGTACCATCCGTTTTCTATGTGCGGCGGCTGAGACGCCAGAGAGGGAGGAGGTAAACAAGAGAGCGTACAGGACGCCCGCCAAGCTTGGTAGCTACTAGTCATGTAATCATATTAAGTATTAAAGTCAGTAACCAAGTCATGACTTTACATCAACCCTACAACCAAGACTTCCTCAGTAACACACAAACACCACATACACTTTTGCTATTTTCGTCTTTCTGATTAACCTTTTATTTGATTGTTATTATATTATAGTTTTAAGGCCCTCTGGCGCCTTAAAACCAGTTCCTTTGGGCAGATGGGACTCGTTAGCTCATCAGATAGTGCGACTGATACACCAGACGTATTTTACTGGTATCGAATTTTAAGTCTTCCGTTATTGTCAACAGAATGGATCCTGATCTTTAACGCCTGACAAATTTATCGATGGAATTTATGGACATTTTAGTCAGGATTCTGCAGATAATTCAACAAGTAACGTTAAATCTACTGCCCCTTACCCGCTTAAGGACAGCGTTGGTTTTGAGAATATTAATCCCGATATAAAAAGGAAATCTACAACTAGTGGCAGCCAAATTTTATGCCTTGATAATGACGATAAAGACATTTATGCTTCCAAATATATTTTCGACAAAACTTTAGAAAGTGAATCAAACGAAACCAGTAATAACACAGTTTGAGATCCAGTGCTAGACAAGCGACGCTTGCCAGTTGTAACGACAGTCATGTTCAACACCACATTTGTGCCGGATGAGACAACAACACCAGAACACATATTTGAGGACACCTCTGATTATTATTGTAATATTTCTACAGAAAATTCAACAAGTAAAACTACTGCACCTGTTTCTGACAATATAACTGAAGATGAAGATTATCAGGGTATTTACAAACGTTTTTTCGGTGAAACCTATGACACCTACTGATTGTATCTAACACTGAAGTCATTGGTTGTGTTCAACACCACATTTCTATGCCGGAGAAGTCTCAACGGCAACCTTCAGCCTACCGCCATGTACAATATTTAGTCGCAAAGAAGGAGACAGGCGACGAAAGATCCCTGATATCTTCAAGCAGAAGCCAGTTGACTTACCGCACGATCAGTTTTCAGACAGCGAGCGTGCACAACCTGAAATCCGCCCACAAGAAACAAAGTCCAAAACCTATTTACTTCCAGAATTAACTGCCATTCACTGTGATTACACAGCCGCCCCCGTCACCCATGGCGATGAAGTTCCCACTAAGGTACTGGCTGGCAAGCTCCGTACATCCTGTGGTGCTCAGAAGGATTTCTCATGTCCTCACTGTTCGAAGTCTTTTGCCTCAATACAATGGCGTAATCGGCACATTTCTAATGTACATATGAGTCCCTACCAGGTGGAAAGGCATCAATCAGTCAGTGAGTGTGTACAACCTGAAATCCGCAAACAAGAAACCAATTCAAATAATAATTTACCTACATAATTGAATGCCATTTATGGTAACAACACTGCCACCTCCGTCACCCATGCTGATGAAGTTTCTGTTGAGTTCTCAGTCATTGAGTGTGCAACACCTATAATCCACCCGCAAGATACCAAGTCCAATACAATTTGCCTGCAGAATTGGCTACCTTAATGGGAGCCGGTCGGCCGAGCGGACAGCACGCTGGACTTGTGGTCCTGGGTTCGATCCCAGGCGCCGGCGAGAAACATTGGGCAGAGTTTCTTTCACCCTATGCCCCTGTTACCTAGCAGTAAAATAGGCACCTGGGTGTTAGTCAGCTGTCACGGGCTGCTTCCTGGGGGTGGAGGCCTGGTCGAGGACCGGGCCGCGGGGACACTAAAAAGCCCCGAAATCATCTCAAGATAACCTCAAGATAACCATTCACGGTAACTACACTGCCACCTCCATTACCCTTGGTGATGAAGCTCCCGTTGAGTTCTCAGTCAGTGAGTGTGCACAACTGGAAATCTACACATATGGAACCAAGTACATAAACGATTTCCCTCCAGAATTGACTGCCATTCATGGTAAGTACACTGCCGCCCCCGCTACCCATGGTAATGAAGTTCCCTTTAAGGTACAGGCTGGGAAGCTCCTTATATCCAGTGGTGCTCAGGATTTCCCATGTCCTCTCTGTTCCAAGTCTTACGACTCAATAAACAGGCGTAATCGGCACATTTCTAACGTACATTTGAGTCCCTACCAGGTGGTAAGGCGTCAATAAGTCAGTGAGTGTGCACAACCTTAAATCTGCATGCAAGAAACCAATTCCTATAACAATTTACCTGCAGAATTGACTGCCATTCATGGTAACTACACTGCCACCTCCGTCACCCTTGGTGATGAAGCTCCCATTGAGTTCTCAGTAAGTGAGCGTGCACAACCTGAAATCCAGACACAAGGAACAAAATCCAATAACAATTTGCCTGCAGAATTGACTAATATTCATGGTAACTACACTGCCACCTCCGTCACAATTAGTGATGAAGCTCCCGTTGAGTTCTCATTTCTCAGTGAGTGTACACAACCTAAAATCCGCACCCAAGAAACCAAGCCCAATAACACTTTACCTGCAGAATTGAAAGCCATTCATGGTAACTACACTGCCACCTCCGTCACCCTTGGTGATGAATCTCCCATTGAGTTCTCAGTAAGTGAGCGTGCACAACCTGAAATCCACACACAAGGAACAAAATCCAATAACAACTTGCCTGCAGAATTGACTAATATTTATGGTAACTACACTGCTACCTCCGTCACCCTTGGTGAAGAAGCTCCCGTTGAGTTCTCAGTGAGTGTACACAACCTGAAATCCGTACCCAAGAAACCAAGCCCAATAACACTTTACCTGCAGAAATGAATGACATTTACGGTAACTACACTACCGCCTACGTCACCAATGGTGATGAAGTTCCCGTTAAGGTACAGCCTGGCAAGCGCAAGCGTACATCCAGCAGTGCTCAGAAGGTTTACCCATGTCCTCACTGTTCCAGGTCTTATCTCTCAAGAAAATGGCTTAATAGGCACATTTGTCACATAAACAAGAGACGCAAATCCATTAAGAATTTACCTGCAGAATTGACTGCCAAGCATGGTAACTACAATGCAGCCCCCGTCACCCATGGGGATAAAGTTCCCGTTAAGGTACACGCTGGCAAGCTCCTTATATCCAGTGGTGCTCAGAAGGATTTCCCATGTCCTCACTGTTCCAAATCCTACGACTCAATAAAATGGCGTAATCGGCACATTTCTAACGTACATATGAGGCCCTACCAGGCGGAAAGGCGTCAATCAGTCAGTGAGTGTGCACAGCCTGAAATCCCCATGCAAGAAACCAATTCCAATAACAATTTACTTGCAGAAATGACTGCCATTCATGGCAATAACACTGCCACCTCCGTCACCCATGCTGGTAAAGTTCTTGTTGAGTTCTCAGTCAGTGAGCGTGCACAACCTGCAAACCACACACAAGGAACAAAGTCCAATAACAATTTGCCTGCAGAATTGATTAATATTCACGGTAACTACACTGCCACCCCCGTCACCCTTGGTGATAAAGCTCCCGTTGAGTTCTCAGTTCTCAGTGAGTGTACACAACCTGAAATCCGCACCCAACAAACCAAGCCCAATAACACTTTACCTGCAGAATTGAATGCCATTCATGGTAACTACACTGCCGCCCACGTCACCTATGGTGATGACGTTCCCGTTAAGATACAGGCTGGCCAGCTCATTACATCCAGTGGTGCTCAGGAGGAATTCCCATGTACTCACTGTTCCAGATCCTACACCTCAAAAAATTGGCGTAAGCGGCACATCTCTAACGCTCATATGAGTCACTACCAGATGAAAAGGCGTCAATCAGTCAGTGAGCGTGCACAACCTGAAATCCGCACACAGGAAACCAAGCCCGTTAACAGTTTATCTGCAAAATTGACTGCCTCAGTCACCCAGGGCGATGAAGTTCCCGTTAAGGTACAGGCTGGCAAGCGCGGTACAACCAGCGTTGTTCAGAAGGTTTACCTATGTCCTCACTGTTCCATGCGTTACATATCAAGACAATATCTTAATTGGCACCTTCATCACGTACACAAGAGAGCCCTACAAGGTGGGTAGGCGTCAATCAATCGTATCTGCTTAAGTTCCAGCAGATACACCTTGTACATGTTGTTTCAAGTATTATTAAAATAAATTGCTTCCTGTTCACCATATAGTCGCCGCTATAACTAGCTATGAACTATGTGAATTTTAAAAGTTTATGTTCTATAATTTTAATAAAAAAAATCCCACAATTCTGAAATTAAATAACCTATTTTCTTTGTACACATGAAATATATTGTAGAAAATGACATGCTTACTGGTAACTGCGCGCATCAACGGAAGTACATGATTAAAATTCCCTGAACTGCTGCATTGATGACCGAGACGGCACTGAGAAGGGTTGAAAAATTCTGCATGAAGTTTACCAGTCTTTTTATTGTACACTTTTGCTATTTTCGTCTTTCTGATTAACCTTTTATTTGATTGTTATTATATTAAAGTTTTAAGGCCCTCTGGCGCCTTAAAACCAGTTCCTTCGGGCAGATGGGACTCGTTAGCTCATCAGATAGTGCGGCTGATGCACCAGACGTATTTTACTGGTATCGAGTTTTAAGTCTCCCGTTATTTATTGAACAGAATGGATCCTGATCCATTCCTGGATCAGGATCCTGATGACGCCTGACAAATTTATCGATGGAATTTATTGACATTTTAGTCAGGATTCTGCAGATAATTCAACAAGTAACATTAAATCTACTGCCCCTTACCCGCTTAAGGACAGCGTTGGTTTTGAGAATATTAATCCCGATATAAAAAGGAAATCTACAACTAGTGGCAGCCAAATTTTATGCCTTGATAATGACGATAAAGACATTTATGCTTCCAAATATATTTTCGACAAAACTTTAGAAAGTGAATCAAACGAAACCAGTAATAACACAGTTTGAGATCCAGTGCTAGACAAGCGACGCTTGCCAGTTGTAACAACAGTCATGTTCAACACCACATTTATGCCGGATGAGATAACAACACCAGAACACATATTTGAGGACACCTCTGATTATTATTGTAATGTTTCTACAGAAAATTCAACAAGTAAAACTACTGCACCTGTTTCTGACAATATAACTGAAGATGAAGATTATCAGGGTATTTACAAACGTTTTTTCGGTGAAACCTATGACACCTACTGATTGTATCTAACATAACACTGAAGTCATTGGTTGTGTTCAACACCACATTTCTATGCCGGAGAAGTCTCAATGGCAACCTTCAGCCTACCGCCATGTACAATATTCAGTCGCAAAGGAGACAGGCAACGAAAGATCCCTGATATCTTCAAGCAGAAGCCAGTTGACTTACCGCACCATCAGTTTTCAGACAGCGAGCGTGCACAACCTGACATCCGCCCACAAGAAACAAAGTCCAAAATCTATTTACTTCCAGAATTAACTGCCATTCATTGTAATTACACAGCCGCCCCCGTCACCCATGGCGATGAAGTTCCCACTAAGGTACTGGCTGGCAAGCTCCCTACATCCTGTGGTGCTCAGAAGGATTTCTCATGTCCTCACTGTTCGAAGTCTTACGCCTCAATACAATGGCGTAATCGGCACATTTCTAATGTACATATGAGTCCCTACCAGGTGGAAAGGCATCAGTCAGTCAGTGAGTGTGTACAACCTGAAATCCGTAAACAAGAAACCAATTCAAATAATAATTTACCTACATAATTGAATGCCATTTATGGTAACAACACTGCCACCTCCGTCACCCATGCTAATGAAGTTTCTGTTGAGTTCTCAGTCATTGAGTGTGCAACACCTATAATCCACCCGCAAGATACCAAGTCCAATACAATTTGCCTGCAGAATTGGCTACCTTAATGGGAGCCGGTCGGCCGAGCGGACAGCACGCTGGGCTTGTGGTCCTGGGTTCGATCCCAGGCGCCGGCGAGAAACATTGGGCAGAGTTTCTTTCACCCTATGCCCCTGTTACCTAGCAGTAAAATAGGTACCTGGGTGTTAGTCAGCTGTCACGGTCTGCTTCCTGGGGGTGGAGGCCTGGTCGAGGACCGGGCCGCGGGGACACTAAAAAGCCCCGAAATCATCTCAAGATAACCATTCACGGTAACTACACTGCCACCTCCATTAATCTTGGTGATGAAGCTCCCGTTGAGTTCTCAGTCAGTGAGTGTGCACAACTGGAAATCTACACATATGGAACCAAGTACATAAACGATTTCCCTCAAGAATTGACTGCCATTCATGGTAAGTACACTGCCGCCCCCGCTACCCATGGTAATGAAGTTCCCTTTAAGGTACAGGCTGGGAAGCTCCTTATATCCAGTGGTGCTCAGAAGGATTTCCCATGTCCTCTCTGTTCCAAGTCTTACGACTCAATAAACAGGCGTAATCGGCACATTTCTAACGTACATTTGAGTCCCTACCAGGTGGTAAGGCGTCAATAAGTCAGTGAGTGTGCACAACCTTAAATCCGCATGCAAGAAACCAATTCCTATAACAATTTACCAGCAGAATTGACTGCTATTCATGGTAACTACACTGCCACCTCCGTCACCCTTGGTGATGAAGCTCCCATTGAGTTCTCAGTAAGTGAGCGTGCACAACCTGAAATCCAGACACAAGGAACAAAATCCAATAACAATTTGCCTGCAGAATTGACTAATATTCATGGTAACTACACTGCCACCTCCGTCACAATTAGTGATGAAGCTCCCGTTGAGTTCTCAGTTCTCAGTGAGTGTACACAACCTGAAATCCGCACCCAAGAAACCAAGCCCAATAACACTTTACCTGCAGAATTGAATGCCATTCATGGTAACTACACTGCCGCCTCCGTCACCAATGGTGATGAAGTTCCCGTTAAGGTACAGCCTGGCAAGCGCAAGCGTACATCCAGCAGTGCTCAGAAGATTTACCTATGTCCTCCCTGTTCCAGGCCTTATGTCTCAAGAAAATGGTTTACTAAGCACTTTCGTCACATACATAAGAGACGCAAATCCGTTAAGAATTTACCTGCAGAATTGACTGCCATACATGGTAACTACAATGCAGCCCCGTCACCCATGGTGATAAAGTTCCCGTTAAGGTACACGCTGGCAAGCTCCTTACATCCAGTAGTGCTCAGAAGGATTTCCCATGTCCTCACTCTTCCAGATCCTACGACACAATAAAATGGTGTAATCGGCACATTTCTAACGTACATATGAGGCCCTACCAGGCGGAAAGACGTCAATCAGTCAGTGAGTGTGCACAACCTGAAATCCCAATGCAAGGAAGCAATACTAATAACAATAACAATTTACTTGCAGAAATGACTGCCATTCATGGCAATAACACTGCCACCTCCGTCAACCATGCTGGTAAAGTTCTTCTTGAGTTCTCAGTCAGTGAGCGTGCACAACCTGAAATCCACACACAAGGAACAAAGTCCAATAACAATTTGCCTGTAGGATTGACTAATATTCACGGTAACTATACTGCTACCTCCGTCACCCTTGGTGATGAAACTCCCGTTGAGTTCTCAGTTCACAGTGAGTGTACACAACCTGAAATCCGCACCCAAGAAACCAAGCCCAATAACACTTTACCTGCAGAAATGAATGTCATTCATGGTAACTACACTGCCGCCCTCGTCACCCATGGTGATGACGTTCCCGTTAAGGTACAGCCTGGCAAGCGCAAGCGTACATCCTAGCAGTGCTCAGAAGGTTTACCCATGTCCTCACTGTTCCAGGCCTTATCTCTCAAGAAAATGTCTTAATAAGCACATTTGTCACATAAATAAGAGACGCAAATCCATTAAGAATTTACCTGCAGAATTGACTGCCAAGCATGGTAACTACAATGCAGCCCCCGTCACCCATGGGGATAAAGTTCCCGTTAAGGTACACGCTGGCAAGCTCCTTATATCCAGTGGTGCTCAGAAGGATTTCCCATGTCCTCACTGTTCCAATTCCTACGACTCAATAAAATGGCGTAATCGGCACATTTCTAACGTACATATGAGGCCCTACCAGGCGGAAAGGCGTCAATCAGTCAGTGAGTGTGCACAGCCTGAAATCCCCATGCAACAAACCAATTCCAATAACAATTTACTTGCAGAAATGACTGCCATTCATGGCAATAACACTGCCACCTCCGTCACCCATGCTGGTAAAGTTCTTGTTGAGTTCTCAGTCAGTGAGCGTGCACAACCTGCAAACCACACACAAGGAACAAAGTCCAATAACAATTTGCCTGCAGAATTGATTAATATTCACGGTAACTACACTGCCACCCCCGTCACCCTTGGTGATGAAGCTCCCGTTGAGTTCTCAGTTCTCAGTGAGTGTACACAACCTGAAATCCGCACCCAACAAACCAAGCCCAATAACACTTTACCTGCAGAATTGAATGCCATTCATGGTAACTACACTGCCGCCCACGTCACCCATGGTGATGACGTTCCCGTTAAGATACAGGCTGGCCAGCTCATTACATCCAGTGGTGCTCAGGAGGAATTCCCATGTACTCACTGTTCCAGATCCTACACCTCAAAAAATTGGCGTAAGCGGCACATCTCTAACGCTCATATGAGTCACTACCAGATGAAAAGGCGTCAATCAGTCAGTGAGCGTGCACAACCTGAAATCCGCACACAGGAAACCAAGCCCGTTAACAATTTATCTGCAAAATTGACTGCCTCAGTCACCCAGGGCGATGAAGTTCCCGTTAAGGTACAGGCTGGCAAGCGCGGTACATCCAGCGTTGTTCAGAAGGTTTACCTATGTCCTCACTGTTCCATGCGTTACATATCAAGACAATATCTTAATTGGCACCTTCATCACGTACACAAGAGAGCCCTACAAGGTGGGTAGGCGTCAATCAATCGTATCTGCTTAAGTTCCAGCAGATACACCTTGTACATGTTGTTTCAAGTATTATTAAAATAAATTGCTTCCTGTTCACCATATAGTCGCCGCTATAACTAGCTATGAACTATGTGAATTTTAAAAGTTTATGTTCTATAATTTTAATAAAAAAAATCCCACAATTCTGAAATTAAATAACCTATTTTCTTTGTACACATGAAATATGTTGTAGAAAATGACATGCTTACTGGTTACTGCGCGCATCAACGGAAGTACATGATTAAAATTCCCTGAATTGCTGCATTGATGACCGAGACGGCACTGAGAAGGGTTGAAAAATTCTGCATGAAGTTTACCAGTCTTTTTATTGTACACTTTTGCTATTTTCGTCTTTCTGATTAACCTTTTATTTGATTGTTATTATATTATAGTTTTAAGGCCCTCTGGCGCCTTAAAACCAGTTCCTTCGGGCAGATGGGACTCGTTAGCTCATCAGATAGTGCGGCTGATACACCAGACGTATTTTACTGGTATCGAGTTTTAAGTCTCCCGTTATTTATTGAACAGAATGGATCCTGATCTTTAACGCCTGACAAATTTATCGATGGAATTTATTGACATTTTAGTCAGGATTCTGCAGATAATTCAACAAGTAACATTAAATCTACTGCCCCTTACCCGCTTAAGGACAGCGTTGGTTTTGAGAATATTAATCCCGATATAAAAAGGAAATCTACAACTAGTGGCAGCCAAATTTTATGCCTTGATAATGACGATAAAGACATTTATGCTTCCAAATATATTTTCGACAAAACTTTAGAAAGTGAATCAAACGAAACCAGTAATAACACAGTTTGAGATCCAGTGCTAGACAAGCGACGCTTGCCAGTTGTAACGACAGTCATGTTCAACACCACATTTATGCCGGATGAGATAACAACACCAGAACACATATTTGAGGACACCTCTGATTATTATTGTAATGTTTCTACAGAAAATTCAACAAGTAAAACTACTGCACCTATTTCTGACAATATAACTGAAGATGAAGATTATCAGAGTATTTACAAACGTTTTTTCGGTGAAACCTATGACACCTACTGATTGTATCTAACACTGAAGTCATTGGTTGTGTTCAACACCACATTTCTATGCCGGAGAAGTCTCAATGGCAACCTTCAGCCTACCGCCATGTACAATATTCAGTCGCAAAGGAGACAGGCAACGAAAGATCCCTGATATCTTCAAGCAGAAGCCAGTTGACTTACCGCACCATCAGTTTTCAGACAGCGAGCGTGCACAACCTGACATCCGCCCACAAGAAACAAAGTCCAAAATCTATTTACTTCCAGAATTAA
Source organism: Procambarus clarkii (assembly GCF_040958095.1). Taxonomy (NCBI): domain Eukaryota; kingdom Metazoa; phylum Arthropoda; class Malacostraca; order Decapoda; family Cambaridae; genus Procambarus; species Procambarus clarkii. The sequence continues at coordinate 4,833,257 of NC_091203.1, read as the reverse complement.
CTGCCATTCATTGTAATTACACAGCCGCCCCCGTCACCCATGGCGATGAAGTTCCCACTAAGGTACTGGCTGGCAAGCTCCCTACATCCTGTGGTGCTCAGAAGGATTTCTCATGTCCTCACTATTCGAAGTCTTACGCCTCATAACAATGGCGTAATCGGCACATTTCTAATGTACATATGAGTCCCTACCAGGTGGAAAGGCATCAGTCAGTCAGTGAGTGTGTACAACCTGAAATCCGTAAACAAGAAACCAATTCAAATAATAATTTACCTACATAATTGAATGCCATTTATGGTAACAACACTGCCACCTCCGTCACCCATGCTGATGAAGTTTCTGTTGAGTTCTCAGTCATTGAGTGTGCAACACCTATAATCCACCCGCAAGATACCAAGTCCAATACAATTTGCCTGCAGAATTGGCTACCTTAATGGGAGCCGGTCGGCCGAGCGGACAGCACGCTGGACATGTGGTCCTGGGTTCGATCCCAGGCGCCGGCGAGAAACATTGGGCAGAGTTTCTTTCACCCTATGCCCCTGTTACCTAGCAGTAAAATAGGTACCTGGGTGTTAGTCAGCTGTCACGGTCTGCTTCCTGGGGGTGGAGGCCTGGTCGAGGACCGGGCCGCGGGGACACTAAAAAGCCCCGAAATCATCTCAAGATAACCTCAAGATAACCATTCACGGTAACTACACTGCCACCTCCATTAATCTTGGTGATGAAGCTCCCGTTGAGTTCTCAGTCAGTGAGTGTGCACAACTGGAAATCTACACATATGGAACCAAGTACATAAACGATTTCCCTCCAGAATTGACTGCCATTCATGGTAAGTACACTGCCGCCCCCGCTACCCATGGTAATGAAGTTCCCTTTAAGGTACAGGCTGGGAAGCTCCTTATATCCAGTGGTGCTCAGAAGGATTTCCCATGTCCTCTCTGTTCCAAGTCTTACGACTCAATAAACAGGCGTAATCGGCACATTTCTAACGTACATTTGAGTCCCTACCAGGTGGTAAGGCGTCAATATGTCAGTGAGTGTGCACAACCTTAAATCCGCATGCACGAAACCAATTCCTATAACAATTTACCTGCAGAATTGACTGCCATTCATGGTAACTACACTGCCACCTCCGTCACCCTTAGTGATGAAGCTCCCATTGAGTTCTCAGTAAGTGAGCGTGCACAACCTGAAATCCAGACACAAGGAACAAAATCCAATAACAATTTGCCTGCAGAATTGACTAATATTCATGGTAACTACACTGCCACCTCCGTCACAATTAGTGATGAAGCTCCCGTTGAGTTCTCAGTTCTCAGTGAGTGTACACAACCTGAAATCCGCACCCAAGAAACCAAGCCCAATAACACTTTACCTGCAGAATTGAATGCCATTCATGGTAACTACACTGCCGCCTCCGTCACCAATGGTGATGAAGTTCCCGTTAAGGTACAGCCTGGCAAGCGCAAGCGTACATCCAGCAGTGCTCAGAAGGATTTACCTATGTCCTCCCTGTTCCAGGCCTTATGTCTCAAGAAAATGGTTTACTAAGCACATTCGTCACATACATAAGAGACGCAAATCCGTTAAGAATTTACCTGCAGAATTGACTGCCATACATGGTAACTACAATGCAGCCCCCGTCACCCATGGTGATAAAGTTCCCGTTAAGGTACACGCTGGCAAGCTCCTTACATCCAGTAGTGCTCAGAAGGATTTCCCATGTCCTCACTCTTCCAGATCCTACGACACAATAAAATGGTGTAATCGGCACATTTCTAACGTACATATGAGGCCCTACCAGGCGGAAAGACGTCAATCAGTCAGTGAGTGTGCACAACCTGAAATCCCAATGCAAGGAAGCAATACTAATAACAATAACAATTTACTTGCAGAAATGACTGCCATTCATGGCAATAACACTGCCACCTTCTTCAACCATGCTGGTAAAGTTCTTCTTGAGTTCTCAGTCAGTGAGCGTGCACAACCTGAAATCCACACACAAGGAACAAAGTCCAATAACAATTTGCCTGTAGGATTGACTAATATTCACGGTAACTATACTGCTACCTCCGTCACCCTTGGTGATGAAACTCCCGTTGAGTTCTCAGTTCACAGTGAGTGTACACAACCTGAAATCCGCACCCAAGAAACCAAGCCCAATAACACTTTACCTGCAGAAATGAATGTCATTCATGGTAACTACACTGCCGCCCTCGTCACCCATGGTGATGACGTTCCCGTTAAGGTACAGCCTGGCAAGCGCAAGCGTACATCCTAGCAGTGCTCAGAAGGTTTACCCATGTCCTCACTGTTCCAGGCCTTATCTCTCAAGAAAATGTCTTAATAAGCACATTTGTCACATAAATAAGAGACGCAAATCCATTAAGAATTTACCTGCAGAATTGACTGCCAAGCATGGTAACTACAATGCAGCCCCCGTCACCCATGGGGATAAAGTTCCCGTTAAGGTACACGCTGGCAAGCTCCTTATATCCAGTGGTGCTCAGAAGGATTTCCCATGTCCTCACTGTTCCAAATCCTACGACTCAATAAAATGGCGTAATCGGCACATTTCTAACGTACATATGAGGCCCTACCAGGCGGAAAGGCGTCAATCAGTCAGTGAGTGTGCACAGCCTGAAATCCCCATGCAACAAACCAATTCCAATAACAATTTACTTGCAGAAATGACTGCCATTCATGGCAATAACACTGCCACCTCCGTCACCCATGCTGGTAAAGTTCTTGTTGAGTTCTCAGTCAGTGAGCGTGCACAACCTGCAAACCACACACAAGGAACAAAGTCCAATAACAATTTGCCTGCAGAATTGATTAATATTCACGGTAACTACACTGCCACCCCCGTCACCCTTGGTGATGAAGCTCCCGTTGAGTTCTCAGTTCTCAGTGAGTGTACACAACCTGAAATCCGCACCCAACAAACCAAGCCCAATAACACTTTACCTGCAGAATTGAATGCCATTCATGGTAACTACACTGCCGCCCACGTCACCCATGGTGATGACGTTCCCGTTAAGATACAGGCTGGCCAGCTCATTACATCCAGTGGTGCTCAGGAGGAATTCCCATGTACTCACTGTTCCAGATCCTACACCTCAAAAAATTGGCGTAAGCGGCACATCTCTAACGCTCATATGAGTCACTACCAGATGAAACGGCGTCAATCAGTCAGTGAGCGTGCACAACCTGAAATCCGCACACAGGAAACCAAGCCCGTTAACAATTTATCTGCAAAATTGACTGCCTCAGTCACCCATGGCGATGAAGTTCCCGTTAAGGTACAGGCTGGCAAGCGCGGTACATCCAGCGTTGTTCAGAAGGTTTACCTATGTCCTCACTGTACCATGCGTTACATATCAAGACAATATCTTAATAGGCACCTTCATCACGTACACAAGAGAGCCCTACAAGGTGGGTAGGCGTCAATCAATCGTATCTGCTTAAGTTCCAGCAGATACACCTTGTACATGTTGTTTCAAGTATTATTAAAATAAATTGCTTCCTGTTCACCATATAGTCGCCGCTATAACTAGCTATGAACTATGTGAATTTTAAAAGTTTATGTTCTATAATTTTAATAAAAAAAATCCCACAATTCTGAAATTAAATAACCTATTTTCTTTGTACACATGAAATATATTGTAGAAAATGACATGCTTACTGGTTACTGCGCGCATCAACGGAAGTACATGATTAAAATTCCCTGAATTGCTGCATTGATGACCGAGACGGCACTGAGAAGGGTTGAAAAATTCTCAATGAAGTTTACCAGTCTTTTTATTGTACACTTTTGCTATTTTCGTCTTTCTGATTAACCTTTTATTTGATTGTTATTATATTATAGTTTTAAGGCCCTCTGGCGCCTTAAAACCAGTTCCTTCGGGCAGATGGGACTCGTTAGCTCATCAGATAGTGCGGCTGATACACCAGACGTATTTTACTGGTATCGAGTTTTAAGTCTCCCGTTATTTATTGAACAGAATGGATCCTGATCTTTAACGCCTGACAAATTTATCGATGGAATTTATTGACATTTTAGTCAGGATTCTGCAGATAATTCAACAAGTAACATTAAATCTACTGCCCCTTACCCGCTTAAGGACAGCGTTGGTTTTGAGAATATTAATCCCGATATAAAAAGGAAATCTACAACTAGTGGCAGCCAAATTTTATGCCTTGATAATGACGATAAAGACATTTATGCTTCCAAATATATTTTCGACAAAACTTTAGAAAGTGAATCAAACGAAACCAGTAATAACACAGTTTGAGATCCAGTGCTAGACAAGCGACGCTTGCCAGTTGTAACGACAGTCATGTTCAACACCACATTTATGCCGGATGAGATAACAACACCAGAACACATATTTGAGGACACCTCTGATTATTATTGTAATGTTTCTACAGAAAATTCAACAAGTAAAACTACTGCACCTGTTTCTGACAATATAACTGAAGATGAAGATTATCAGGGTATTTACAAACGTTTTTCGGTGAAACCTATGACACCTACTGATTGTATCTAACACTGAAGTCATTGGTTGTGTTCAACACCACATTTCTATGCCGGAGAAGTCTCAATGGCAACCTTCAGCCTACCGCCATGTACAATATTCAGTCGCAAAGGAGACAGGCAACGAAAGATCCCTGATATCTTCAAGCAGAAGCCAGTTGACTTACCGCACCATCAGTTTTCAGACAGCGAGCGTGCACAACCTGACATCCGCCCACAAGAAACAAAGTCCAAAATCTATTTACTTCCAGAATTAACTGCCATTCATTGTAATTACACAGCCGCCCCCGTCACCCATGGCGATGAAGTTCCCACTAAGGTACTGGCTGGCAAGCTCCCTACATCCTGTGGTGCTCAGAAGGATTTCTCATGTCCTCACTGTTCGAAGTCTTACGCCTCATAACAATGGCGTAATCGGCACATTTCTAATGTACATATGAGTCCCTACCAGGTGGAAAGGCATCAGTCAGTCAGTGAGTGTGTACAACCTGAAATCCGTAAACAAGAAACCAATTCAAATAATAATTTACCTACATAATTGAATGCCATTTATGGTAACAACACTGCCACCTCCGTCACCCATGCTGATGAAGTTTCTGTTGAGTTCTCAGTCATTGAGTGTGCAACACCTATAATCCACCCGCAAGATACCAAGTCCAATACAATTTGCCTGCAGAATTGGCTACCTTAATGGGAGCCGGTCGGCCGAGCGGACAGCACGCTGGACATGTGGTCCTGGGTTCGATCCCAGGCGCCGGCGAGAAACTTTGGGCAGAGTTTCTTTCACCCTATGCCCCTGTTACCTAGCAGTAAAATAGGTACCTGGGTGTTAGTCAGCTGTCACGGTCTGCTTCCTGGGGGTGGAGGCCTGGTCGAGGACCGGGCCGCGGGGACACTAAAAAGCCCCGAAATCATCTCAAGATAACCTCAAGATAACCATTCACGGTAACTACACTGCCACCTCCATTAATCTTGGTGATGAAGCTCCCGTTGAGTTCTCAGTCAGTGAGTGTGCACAACTGGAAATCTACACATATGGAACCAAGTACATAAACGATTTCCCTCCAGAATTGACTGCCATTCATGGTAAGTACACTGCCGCCCCCGCTACCCATGGTAATGAAGTTCCCTTTAAGGTACAGGCTGGGAAGCTCCTTATATCCAGTGGTGCTCAGAAGGATTTCCCATGTCCTCTCTGTTCCAAGTCTTACGACTCAATAAACAGGCGTAATCGGCACATTTCTAACGTACATTTGAGTCCCTACCAGGTGGTAAGGCGTCAATATGTCAGTGAGTGTGCACAACCTTAAATCCACATGCAAGAAACCAATTCCTATAACAATTTACCTGCAGAATTGACTGCCATTCATGGTAACTACACTGCCACCTCCGTCACCCTTAGTGATGAAGCTCCCATTGAGTTCTCAGTAAGTGAGCGTGCACAACCTGAAATCCACACACAAGGAACAAAATCCAATAACAATTTGCCTGCAGAATTGACTAATATTCATGGTAACTACACTCCCACCTCCGTCACAATTAGTGATGAAGCTCCCGTTGAGTTCTCAGTTCTCAGTGAGTGTACACAACCTGAAATCCGCACCCAAGAAACCAAGCCCAATAACACTTTACCTGCAGAATTGAATGCCATTCATGGTAACTACACTGCCGCCTCCGTCACCAATGGTGATGAAGTTCCCGTTAAGGTACAGCCTGGCAAGCGCAAGCGTACATCCAGCAGTGCTCAGAAGGTTTACCTATGTCCTCCCTGTTCCAGGCCTTATGTCTCAAGAAAATGGTTTACTAAGCACATTCGTCACATACATAAGAGACGCAAATCCGTTAAGAATTTACCTGCAGAATTGACTGCCATACATGGTAACTACAATGCAGCCCCCGTCACCCATGGTGATAAAGTTCCCGTTAAGGTACACGCTGGCAAGCTCCTTACATCCAGTAGTGCTCAGAAGGATTTCCCATGTCCTCACTCTTCCAGATCCTACGACACAATAAAATGGTGTAATCGGCACATTTCTAACGTACATATGAGGCCCTACCAGGCGGAAAGACGTCAATCAGTCAGTGAGTGTGCACAACCTGAAATCCCAATGCAAGGAAGCAATACTAATAACAATAACAATTTACTTGCAGAAATGACTGCCATTCATGGCAATAACACTGCCACCTTTTTAACCATGCTGGTAAAGTTCTTCTTGAGTTCTCAGTCAGTGAGCGTGCACAACCTGAAATCCACACACAAGGAACAAAGTCCAATAACAATTTGCCTGTAGGATTGACTAATATTCACGGTAACTATACTGCTACCTCCGTCACCCTTGGTGATGAAACTCCCGTTGAGTTCTCAGTTCACAGTGAGTGTACACAACCTGAAATCCGCACCCAAGAAACCAAGCCCAATAACACTTTACCTGCAGAAATGAATGTCATTCATGGTAACTACACTGCCGCCCTCGTCACCCATGGTGATGACGTTCCCGTTAAGGTACAGCCTGGCAAGCGCAAGCGTACATCTAGCAGTGCTCAGAAGGTTTACCCATGTCCTCACTGTTCCAGGCCTTATCTCTCAAGAAAATGTCTTAATAAGCACATTTGTCACATAAATAAGAGACGCAAATCCATTAAGAATTTACCTGCAGAATTGACTGCCAAGCATGGTAACTACAATGCAGCCCCCGTCACCCATGGGGATAAAGTTCCCGTTAAGGTACACGCTGGCAAGCTCCTTATATCCAGTGGTGCTCAGAAGGATTTCCCATGTCCTCACTGTTCCAAATCCTACGACTCAATAAAATGGCGTAATCGGCACATTTCTAACGTACATATGAGGCCCAACCAGGCGGAAAGGCGTCAATCAGTCAGTGAGTGTGCACAGCCTGAAATCCCCATGCAACCAACCAATTCCAATAACAATTTACTTGCAGAAATGACTGCCATTCATGGCAATAACACTGCCACCTCCGTCACCCATGCTGGTAAAGTTCTTGTTGAGTTCTCAGTCAGTGAGCGTGCACAACCTGCAAACCACACACAAGGAACAAAGTCCAATAACAATTTGCCTGCAGAATTGATTAATATTCACGGTAACTACACTGCCACCCCCGTCACCCTTGGTGATGAAGCTCCCGTTGAGTTCTCAGTTCTCAGTGAGTGTACACAACCTGAAATCCGCACCCAACAAACCAAGCCCAATAACACTTTACCTGCAGAATTGAATGCCATTCATGGTAACTACACTGCCGCCCACGTCACCCATGGTGATGACGTTCCCGTTAAGATACAGGCTGGCCAGCTCATTACATCCAGTGGTGCTCAGGAGGAATTCCCATGTACTCACTGTTCCAGATCCTACACCTCAAAAAATTGGCGTAAGCGGCACATCTCTAACGCTCATATGAGTCACTACCAGATGAAACGGCGTCAATCAGTCAGTGAGCGTGCACAACCTGAAATCCGCACACAGGAAACCAAGCCCGTTAACAATTTATCTGCAAAATTGACTGCCTCAGTCACCCATGGCGATGAAGTTCCCGTTAAGGTACAGGCTGGCAAGCGCGGTACATCCAGCGTTGTTCAGAAGGTTTACCTATGTCCTCACTGTACCATGCGTTACATATCAAGACAATATCTTAATAGGCACCTTCATCACGTACACAAGAGAGCCCTACAAGGTGGGTAGGCGTCAATCAATCGTATCTGCTTAAGTTCCGGCAGATACACCTTGTACATGTTGTTTCAAGTATTATTAAAATAAATTGCTTCCTGTTCACCATATAGTCGCCGCTATAACTAGCTATGAACTATGTGAATTTTAAAAGTTTATGTTCTATAATTTTAATAAAAAAAATCCCACAATTCTGAAATTAAATAACCTATTTTCTTTGTACACATGAAATATATTGTAGAAAATGACATGCTTACTGGTTACTGCGCGCATCAACGGAAGTACATGATTAAAATTCCCTGAATTGCTGCATTGATGACCGAGACGGCACTGAGAAGGGTTGAAAAATTCTCAATGAAGTTTACCAGTCTTTTTATTGTACACTTTTGCTATTTTCGTCTTTCTGATTAACCTTTTATTTGATTGTTATTATATTATAGTTTTAAGGCCCTCTGGCGCCTTAAAACCAGTTCCTTCGGGCAGATGGGACTCGTTAGCTCATCAGATAGTGCGGCTGATACACCAGACGTATTTTACTGGTATCGAGTTTTAAGTCTCCCGTTATTTATTGAACAGAATGGATCCTGATCTTTAACGCCTGACAAATTTATCGATGGAATTTATTGACATTTTAGTCAGGATTCTGCAGATAATTCAACAAGTAACATTAAATCTACTGCCCCTTACCCGCTTAAGGACAGCGTTGGTTTTGAGAATATTAATCCCGATATAAAAAGGAAATCTACAACTAGTGGCAGCCAAATTTTATGCCTTGATAATGACGATAAAGACATTTATGCTTCCAAATATATTTTCGACAAAACTTTAGAAAGTGAATCAAACGAAACCAGTAATAACACAGTTTGAGATCCAGTGCTAGACAAGCGACGCTTGCCAGTTGTAACGACAGTCATGTTCAACACCACATTTATGCCGGATGAGATAACAACACCAGAACACATATTTGAGGACACCTCTGATTATTATTGTAATGTTTCTACAGAAAATTCAACAAGTAAAACTACTGCACCTGTTTCTGACAATATAACTGAAGATGAAGATTATCAGGGTATTTACAAACGTTTTTCGGTGAAACCTATGACACCTACTGATTGTATCTAACACTGAAGTCATTGGTTGTGTTCAACACCACATTTCTATGCCGGAGAAGTCTCAATGGCAACCTTCAGCCTACCGCCATGTACAATATTCAGTCGCAAAGGAGACAGGCAACGAAAGATCCCTGATATCTTCAAGCAGAAGCCAGTTGACTTACCGCACCATCAGTTTTCAGACAGCGAGCGTGCACAACCTGACATCCGCCCACAAGAAACAAAGTCCAAAATCTATTTACTTCCAGAATTAACTGCCATTCATTGTAATTACACAGCCGCCCCCGTCACCCATGGCGATGAAGTTCCCACTAAGGTACTGGCTGGCAAGCTCCCTACATCCTGTGGTGCTCAGAAGGATTTCTCATGTCCTCACTGTTCGAAGTCTTACGCCTCAATACAATGGCGTAATCGGCACATTTCTAATGTACATATGAGTCCCTACCAGGTGGAAAGGCATCAGTCAGTCAGTGAGTGTGTACAACCTGAAATCCGTAAACAAGAAACCAATTCAAATAATAATTTACCTACATAATTGAATGCCATTTATGGTAACAACACTGCCACCTCCGTCACCCATGCTGATGAAGTTTCTGTTGAGTTCTCAGTCATTGAGTGTGCAACACCTATAATCCACCCGCAAGATACCAAGTCCAATACAATTTGCCTGCAGAATTGGCTACCTTAATGGGAGCCGGTCGGCCGAGCGGACAGCACGCTGGACTTGTGGTCCTGGGTTCGATCCCAGGCGCCGGCGAGAAACATTGGGCAGAGTTTCTTTCACCCTATGCCCCTGTTACCTAGCAGTAAAATAGGTACCTGGGTGTTAGTCAGCTGTCACGGTCTGCTTCCTGGGGGTGGAGGCCTGGTCGAGGACCGGGCCGCGGGGACACTAAAAAGCCCCGAAATCATCTCAAGATAACCATTCACGGTAACTACACTGCCACCTCCATTAATCTTGGTGATGAAGCTCCCGTTGAGTTCTCAGTCAGTGAGTGTGCACAACTGGAAATCTACACATATGGAACCAAGTACATAAACGATTTCCCTCAAGAATTGACTGCCATTCATGGTAAGTACACTGCCGCCCCCGCTACCCATGGTAATGAAGTTCCCTTTAAGGTACAGGCTGGGAAGCTCCTTATATCCAGTGGTGCTCAGAAGGATTTCCCATGTCCTCTCTGTTCCAAGTCTTACGACTCAATAAACAGGCGTAATCGGCACATTTCTAACGTACATTTGAGTCCCTACCAGGTGGTAAGGCGTCAATAAGTCAGTGAGTGTGCACAACCTTAAATCCGCATGCAAGAAACCAATTCCTATAACAATTTACCTGCAGAATTGACTGCCATTCATGGTAACTACACTGCCACCTCCGTCACCCTTGGTGATGAAGCTCCCATTGAGTTCTCAGTAAGTGAGCGTGCACAACCTGAAATCCAGACACAAGGAACAAAATCCAATAACAATTTGCCTGCAGAATTGACTAATATTCATGGTAACTACACTGCCACCTCCGTCACAATTAGTGATGAAGCTCCCGTTGAGTTCTCAGTTCTCAGTGAGTGTACACAACCTGAAATCCGCACCCAAGAAACCAAGCCCAATAACACTTTACCTGCAGAATTGAATGCCATTCATGGTAACTACACTGCCGCCTCCGTCACCAATGGTGATGAAGTTCCCGTTAAGGTACAGCCTGGCAAGCGCAAGCGTACATCCAGCAGTGCTCAGAAGATTTACCTATGTCCTCACTGTTCCAGGCCTTATGTCTCAAGAAAATGGTTTAATAAGCACATTCGTCACATACATAAGAGACGCAAATCCGTTAAGAATTTACCTGCAGAATTGACTGCCATACATGGTAACTACAATGCAGCCCCCGTCACCCATGGTGATAAAGTTCCCGTTAAGGTACACGCTGGCAAGCTCCTTACATCCAGTAGTGCTCAGAAGGATTTCCCATGTCCTCACTGTTCCAGATCCTACGACACAATAAAATGGTGTAATCGGCACATTTCTAACGTACATATGAGGCCCTACCAGGCGGAAAGGCATCAATCAGTCAGTGAGTGTGCACAACCTGAAATCCCAATGCAAGGAAGCAATACTAATAACAATAACAATTTACTTGCAGAAATGACTGCCATTCATGGCAATAACACTGCCACCTCCGTCAACCATGCTGGTAAAGTTCTTCTTGAGTTCTCAGTCAGTGAGCGTGCACAACCTGAAATCCACACACAAGGAACAAAGTCCAATAACAATTTGCCTGTAGGATTGACTAATATTCACGGTAACTATACTGCTACCTCCGTCACCCTTGGTGATGAAACTCCCGTTGAGTTCTCAGTTCACAGTGAGTGTACACAACCTGAAATCCGCACCCAAGAAACCAAGCCCAATAACACTTTACCTGCAGAAATGAATGCCATTCATGGTAACTACACTGCCGCCCTCGTCACCCATGGTGATGACGTTCCCGTTAAGGTACAGCCTGGCAAGCGCAAGCGTACATCCAGCAGTGCTCAGAAGGTTTACCCATGTCCTCACTGTTCCAGGCCTTATCTCTCAAGAAAATGTCTTAATAAGCACATTTGTCACATAAATAAGAGACGCAAATCCATTAAGAATTTACCTGCAGAATTGACTGACAAGCATGGTAACTACAATGCAGCCCCCGTCACCCATGGGGATAAAATTCCCGTTAAGGTACACGCTGGCAAGCTCCTTATATCCAGTGGTGCTCAGAAGGATTTCCCATGTCCTCACTGTTCCAAATCCTACGACTCAATAAAATGGCGTAATCGGCACATTTCTAACGTACATATGAGGCCCTACCAGGCGGAAAGGCGTCAATCAGTCAGTGAGTGTGCACAGCCTGAAATCCCCATGCAAGAAACCAATTCCAATAACAATTTACTTGCAGAAATGACTGCCATTCATGGCAATAACACTGCCACCTCCGTCACCCATGCTGGTAAAGTTCTTGTTGAGTTCTCAGTCAGTGAGCGTGCACAACCTGCAAACCACACACAAGGAACAAAGTCCAATAACAATTTGCCTGCAGAATTGATTAATATTCACGGTAACTACACTGCCACCCCCGTCACCCTTGGTGATGAAGCTCCCGTTGAGTTCTCAGTTCTCAGTGAGTGTACACAACCTGAAATCCGCACCCAAGAAACCAAGCCCAATAACACTTTACCTGCAGAATTGAATGCCATTCATGGTAACTACACTGCCGCCCACGTCACCCATGGTGATGACGTTCCCGTTAAGATACAGGCTGGCCAGCTCATTACATCCAGTGGTGCTCAGGAGGAATTCCCATGTACTCACTGTTCCAGATCCTACACCTCAAAAAATTGGCGTAAGCGGCACATCTCTAACGCTCATATGAGTCACTACCAGATGAAAAGACGTCAATCAGTCAGTGAGCGTGCACAACCTGAAATCCGCACACAGGAAACCAAGCCCGTTAACAATTTATCTGCAAAATTGACTGCCTCAGTCACCCATGGCGATGAAGCTCCCGTTAAGGTACAGGCTGGCAAGCGCGGTACATCCAGCGTTGTTCAGAAGGTTTACCTATGTCCTCACTGTTCCATGCGTTACATATCAAGACAATATCTTAATTGGCACCTTCATCACGTACACAAGAGAGTCCTACAAGGTGGGTAGGCGTCAATCAATCGTATCTGCTTAAGTTCCAGCAGATACACCTTGTACATGTTGTTTCAAGTATTATTAAAATAAATTGCTTCCTGTTCACCATATAGTCGCCGCTATAACTAGCTATGAACTATGTGAATTTTAAAAGTTTATGTTCTATAATTTTAATAAAAAAAATCCCACAATTCTGAAATTAAATAACCTATTTTCTTTGTACACATGAAATATATTGTAGAAAATGACATGCTTACTGGTTACTGCGCGCATCAACAGAAGTACATGATTAAAATTCCCTGAATTGCTGCATTGATGACCGAGACGGCACTGAGAAGGGTTGAAAAATTCTGCATGAAGTTTACCAGTCTTTTTATTGTACACTTTTGCTATTTTCGTCTTTCTGATTAACCTTTTATTTGATTGTTATTATATTATAGTTTTAAGGCCCTCTGGCGCCTTAAAACCAGTTCCTTCGGGCAGATGGGACTCGTTAGCTCATCTGATAGTGCGGCTGATACACCAGACGTATTTTACTGGTATCGAGTTTTAAGTCTCCCGTTATTTATTGAACAGAATGGATCCTGATCTTTAACGCCTGACAAATTTATCGATGGAATTTATGGACATTTTAGTCAGGATTCTGCAGATAATTCAACAAGTAACATTAAATCTACTGCCCCTTACCCGCTTAAGGACAGCGTTGGTTTTGAGAATATTAATCCCGATATAAAAAGGAAATCTACAACTAGTGGCAGCCAAATTTTATGCCTTGATAATGACGATAAAGACATTTATGCTTCCAAATATATTTTCGACAAAACTTTAGAAAGTGAATCAAACGAAACCAGTAATAACACAGTTTGAGATCCAGTGCTAGACAAGCGACGCTTGTCAGTTGTAACGACAGTCATGTTCAACACCACATTTATGCCGGATGAGATAACAACACCAGAACACATATTTGAGGACACCTCTGATTATTATTGTAATGTTTCTACAGAAAATTCAACAAGTAAAACTACTGCACCTGTTTCTGACAATATAACTGAAGATGAAGATTATCAGGGTATTTACAAACGTTTTTTCGGTGAAACCTATGACACCTACTGATTGTATCTAACACTGAAGTCATTGGTTGTGTTCAACACCACATTTCTATGCCGGAGAAGTCTCAATGGCAACCTTCAGCCTACCGCCATGTACAATATTTAGTCGCAAAGGAGACAGGCAACGAAAGATCCCTGATATCTTCAAGCAGAAGCCAGTTGACTTACCGCACCATCAGTTTTCAGACAGCGAGCGTGCACAACCTGACATCCGCCCACAAGAAACAAAGTCCAAAATCTATTTACTTCCAGAATTAACTGCCATTCATTGTAATTACACAGCCGCCCCCGTCACCCATGGCGATGAAGTTCCCACTAAGGTACTGGCTGGCAAGCTCCCTACATCCTGTGGTGCTCAGAAGGATTTCTCATGTCCTCACTGTTCGAAGTCTTACGCCTCAATACAATGGCGTAATCGGCACATTTCTAATGTACATATGAGTCCCTACCAGGTGGAAAGGCATCAGTCAGTCAGTGAGTGTGTACAACCTGAAATCCGTAAACAAGAAACCAATTCAAATAATAATTTACCTACATAATTGAATGCCATTTATGGTAACAACACTGCCACCTCCGTCACCCAAGCTGATGAAGTTTCTGTTGAGTTCTCAGTCATTGAATGTGCAACACCTATAATCCACCCACCCGTGGGGCCTCGTAGCCTGGTGGATAGCGCGCAGGACTCGTAATTCTGTGGCGCGGGTTCGATTCCCGCACGAGGCGGAAACAAATGGGCAAAAGTTTCTTTCACCCAGAATGCCCCTGTTACCTAGCAGTAAATAGGTACCTGGGTGTTAGTCAGCTGCCACGGGCTGCTTCCTGGGGGTGGAGGCCTGGTCGAGGACCGGGCCGCGGGGACACTTAAAAGCCCCGAAATCATCT
>NC_091203.1:4784277-4817766 GCF_040958095.1 Procambarus clarkii | reverse complement strand
CGCTTGCCAGTTGTAACGACAGTCATGTTCAACACCACATTTATGCCGGATGAGATAACAACACCAGAACACATATTTGAGGACACCTCTGATTGTAATGTTGACACTTATTGTAATGTTTCTACAGAAAATTCAACAAGTAAAACTACTGCACCTGTTTCTGACAATATAACTGAAGATGAAGATTATCAGGGTATTTACAAACGTTTTTCGGTGAAATCTATGACACCTACTGATTGTATCTAACACTGGAGTCATTGGTTGTGTTCAACACCACATTTCTATGCCGGAGAAGTCTCAATGGCAACCTTCAGCCTACCGCCATGTACAATATTCAGTCGCAAAGGAGACAGGCAACGAAAGATCCCTGATATCTTCAAGCAGAAGCCAGTTGACTTACCGCACCATCAGTTTTCAGACAGCGAGCGTGCACAACCTGACATCCGCCCACAAGAAACAAAGTCCAAAATCTATTTACTTCCAGAATTAACTGCCATTCATTGTAATTACACAGCCGCCCCCGTCACCCATGGCGATGAAGTTCCCACTAAGGTACTGGTTGGCAAGCTCCCTACATCCTGTGGTGCTCAGAAGGATTTCTCATGTCCTCACTGTTCGAAGGCTTACGCCTCAATACAATGGCGTAATCGGCACATTTCTAATGTACATATGAGTCCCTACCTGGTGGAAAGGCATCAGTCAGTCAGTGAGTGTGTACAACCTGAAATCCGTAAACAAGAAACCAATTCGAATAATAATTTACCTACATAATTGAATGCCATTTATGGTAACAACACTGCCACCTCCGTCACCCATGCTGATGAAGTTTCTGTTGAGTTCTCAGTCATTGAGTGTGCAACACCTATAATACACCCGCAAGATACCAAGTCCAATACAATTTGCCTGCAGAATTGGCTACCTTAATGGGAGCCGGTCGGCCGAGCGGACAGCACGCTGGACTTGTTGTCCTGGGTTCGATCCCAGGCGCCGGCGAGAAACATTGGGCAGAGTTTCTTTCACCCTATGCCCCTGTTACCTAGCAGTAAAATAGGTACCTGGGTGTTAGTCAGCTGTCACGGTCTGCTTCCTGGGGGTGGAGGCCTGGTCGAGGACCGGGCCGCGGGGACACTAAAAAGCCCCGAAATCATCTCAAGATAACCATTCACGGTAACTACACTGCCACCTCCATTAATCTTGGTGATGAAGCTCCCGTTGAGTTCTCAGTCAGTGAGTGTGCACAACTGGAAATCTACACATATGGAACCAAGTACATAAACGATTTCCCTCCAGAATTGACTGCCATTCATGGTAAGTACACTGCCGCCCCCGCTACCCATGGTAATGAAGTTCCCTTTAAGGTACAGGCTGGGAAGCTCCTTATATCCAGTGGTGCTCAGAAGGAATTCCCATGTCCTCTCTGTTCCAAGTCTTACGACTCAATAAACAGGCGTAATCGGCACATTTCTAACGTACATTTGAGTCCCTACCAGGTGGTAAGGCGTCAATATGTCAGTGAGTGTGCACAACCTTAAATCCGCATGCAAGAAACCAATTCCTATAACAATTTACCTGCAGAATTGACTGCCATTCATGGTAACTACACTGCCACCTCCGTCACCCTCCAACCTGAAATCCGCACCCAAGAAACCAAGCCCAATAACACTTACCCATGTCCTCACTGTTCCAGGCTTTATCTCTCAAGAAATGGTCTTAATAAGCACATTTGTCACATAAATAAAAGACGCAAATCCATTAAGAATTTACCTGCTGAATTGACTGCCAAGCATGGTAACTACACTGCCACCCCCGTCACCCTTGGTGATGAAGCTCTCGTTGAGTTCTCAGTTCACAGTGAGTGTACACAACCTGAAATCCGCACCCAAGAAACCAAGCCCAATAACACTTTACCTGCAGAAATGAATGTCATTCATGGTAACTACACTGCCGCCCACGTCACCCATGGTGATGACGTTCCCGTTAAGATACAGGCTGGCCAGCTCATTACATCCAGTGGTGCTCAGGAGAAATTCCAATGTACTCACTGTTCCAGATCCTACACCTCAAAAAATTGGCGTAAGCGGCACATCTCTAACGCTCATATGAGTCACTACCAGATGAAAAGGCGTCAATCAGTCAGTGAGCGTGCACAACCTGAAATCCGCACACAGGAAACCAAGCCCGTTAACAATTTATCTGCAAAATTGACTGCCTCAGTCACCCATGGCGATGAAGTTCCCGTTAAGGTACAGGCTGGCAAGCGCGGTACATCCAGCGTTGTTCAGAAGGTTTACCCATGTCCTCACTGTACCATGCGTTACACATCAAGACAATATCTTAATTGGCACCTTCATCACGTACACAAGAGAGCCCTACAAGGTGGGTAGGCGTCAATCAATCGTATCTGCTTAAGTTCCAGCAGATACACCTTGTACATGTTGTTTCAAGTATTATTAAAATAAATTGCTTCCTGTTCACCATATAGTCGCCGCTATAACTAGCTATGAACTATGTGAATTTTAAAAGTTTATGTTCTATAATTTTAATAAAAAAAAATCCCACAATTCTGAAATTAAATAACCTATTTTCTTTGTACACATGAAATATATTGTAGAAAATGACATGCTTACTGGTTACTGCGCGCATCAACGGAAGTACATGATTAAAATTCCCTGAATTGCTGCATTGATGACCGAGACGGCACTGAGAAGGGTTGAAAAATTCTGCATGAAGTTTACCAGTCTTTTTATTGTACACTTTTGCTATTTTCGTCTTTCTGATTAACCTTTTATTTGATTGTTATTATATTATAGTTTAAAGGCCCTCTGGCGCCTTAAAACCAGTTCCTTCGGGCAGATGGGACTCGTTAGCTCATCAGATAGTGCGGCTGATACACCAGACGTATTTTACTGGTATCGAGTTTTAAGTCTCCCGTTATTTATTGAACAGAATGGATCCTGATCTTTAACGCCTGACAAATTTATCGATGGAATTTATTGACATTTTAGTCAGGATTCTGCAGATAATTCAACAAGTAACATTAAATCTACTGCCCCTTACCCGCTTAAGGACAGCGTTGGTTTTGAGAATATTAATCCCGATATAAAAAGGAAATCTACAACTAGTGGCAGCCAAATTTTATGCCTTGATAATGACGATAAAGACATTTATGCTTCCAAATATATTTTCGACAAAAATTTAGAAGGTGAATCAAACGAAACCAGTAATAACACAGTTTGAGATCCAGTGCTAGACAAGCGACGCTTGCCAGTTGTAACGACAGTCATGTTCAACACCACATTTATGCCGGATGAGATAACAACACCAGAACACATATTTGAGGACACCTCTGATTGTAATGTTGACACTTATTGTAATGTTTCTACAGAAAATTCAACAAGTAAAACTACTGCACCTGTTTCTGACAATATAACTGAAGATGAAGATTATCAGGGTATTTACAAACGTTTTTCGGTGAAATCTATGACACCTACTGATTGTATCTAACACTGGAGTCATTGGTTGTGTTCAACACCACATTTCTATGCCGGAGAAGTCTCAATGGCAACCTTCAGCCTACCGCCATGTACAATATTCAGTCGCAAAGGAGACAGGCAACGAAAGATCCCTGATATCTTCAAGCAGAAGCCAGTTGACTTACCGCACCATCAGTTTTCAGACAGCGAGCGTGCACAACCTGACATCCGCCCACAAGAAACAAAGTCCAAAATCTATTTACTTCCAGAATTAACTGCCATTCATTGTAATTACACAGCCGCCCCCGTCACCCATGGCGATGAAGTTCCCACTAAGGTACTGGTTGGCAAGCTCCCTACATCCTGTGGTGCTCAGAAGGATTTCTCATGTCCTCACTGTTCGAAGGCTTACGCCTCAATACAATGGCGTAATCGGCACATTTCTAATGTACATATGAGTCCCTACCTGGTGGAAAGGCATCAGTCAGTCAGTGAGTGTGTACAACCTGAAATCCGTAAACAAGAAACCAATTCGAATAATAATTTACCTACATAATTGAATGCCATTTATGGTAACAACACTGCCACCTCCGTCACCCATGCTGATGAAGTTTCTGTTGAGTTCTCAGTCATTGAGTGTGCAACACCTATAATACACCCGCAAGATACCAAGTCCAATACAATTTGCCTGCAGAATTGGCTACCTTAATGGGAGCCGGTCGGCCGAGCGGACAGCACGCTGGACTTGTGGTCCTGGGTTCGATCCCAGGCGCCGGCGAGAAACATTGGGCAGAGTTTCTTTCACCCTATGCCCCTGTTACCTAGCAGTAAAATAGGTACCTGGGTGTTAGTCAGCTGTCACGGTCTGCTTCCTGGGGGTGGAGGCCTGGTCGAGGACCGGGCCGCGGGGACACTAAAAAGCCCCGAAATCATCTCAAGATAACCATTCACGGTAACTACACTGCCACCTCCATTAATCTTGGTGATGAAGCTCCCGTTGAGTTCTCAGTCAGTGAGTGTGCACAACTGGAAATCTACACATATGGAACCAAGTACATAAACGATTTCCCTCCAGAATTGACTGCCATTCATGGTAAGTACACTGCCGCCCCCGCTACCCATGGTAATGAAGTTCCCTTTAAGGTACAGGCTGGGAAGCTCCTTATATCCAGTGGTGCTCAGAAGGAATTCCCATGTCCTCTCTGTTCCAAGTCTTACGACTCAATAAACAGGCGTAATCGGCACATTTCTAACGTACATTTGAGTCCCTACCAGGTGGTAAGGCGTCAATATGTCAGTGAGTGTGCACAACCTTAAATCCGCATGCAAGAAACCAATTCCTATAACAATTTACCTGCAGAATTGACTGCCATTCATGGTAACTATACTGCCACCTCCGTCACCCTCCAACCTGAAATCCGCACCCAAGAAACCAAGCCCAATAACACTTACCCATGTCCTCACTGTTCCAGGCTTTATCTCTCAAGAAATGGTCTTAATAAGCACATTTGTCACATAAATAAAAGACGCAAATCCATTAAGAATTTACCTGCTGAATTGACTGCCAAGCATGGTAACTACACTGCCACCCCCGTCACCCTTGGTGATGAAGCTCTCGTTGAGTTCTCAGTTCACAGTGAGTGTACACAACCTGAAATCCGCACCCAAGAAACCAAGCCCAATAACACTTTACCTGCAGAAATGAATGTCATTCATGGTAACTACACTGCCGCCCACGTCACCCATGGTGATGACGTTCCCGTTAAGATACAGGCTGGCCAGCTCATTACATCCAGTGGTGCTCAGGAGAAATTCCAATGTACTCACTGTTCCAGATCCTACACCTCAAAAAATTGGCGTAAGCGGCACATCTCTAACGCTCATATGAGTCACTACCAGATGAAAAGGCGTCAATCAGTCAGTGAGCGTGCACAACCTGAAATCCGCACACAGGAAACCAAGCCCGTTAACAATTTATCTGCAAAATTGACTGCCTCAGTCACCCATGGCGATGAAGTTCCCGTTAAGGTACAGGCTGGCAAGCGCGGTACATCCAGCGTTGTTCAGAAGGTTTACCCATGTCCTCACTGTACCATGCGTTACACATCAAGACAATATCTTAATTGGCACCTTCATCACGTACACAAGAGAGCCCTACAAGGTGGGTAGGCGTCAATCAATCGTATCTGCTTAAGTTCCAGCAGATACACCTTGTACATGTTGTTTCAAGTATTATTAAAATAAATTGCTTCCTGTTCACCATATAGTCGCCGCTATAACTAGCTATGAACTATGTGAATTTTAAAAGTTTATGTTCTATAATTTTAATAAAAAAAAATCCCACAATTCTGAAATTAAATAACCTATTTTCTTTGTACACATGAAATATATTGTAGAAAATGACATGCTTACTGGTTACTGCGCGCATCAACGGAAGTACATGATTAAAATTCCCTGAATTGCTGCATTGATGACCGAGACGGCACTGAGAAGGGTTGAAAAATTCTGCATGAAGTTTACCAGTCTTTTTATTGTACACTTTTGCTATTTTCGTCTTTCTGATTAACCTTTTATTTGATTGTTATTATATTATAGTTTAAAGGCCCTCTGGCGCCTTAAAACCAGTTCCTTCGGGCAGATGGGACTCGTTAGCTCATCAGATAGTGCGGCTGATACACCAGACGTATTTTACTGGTATCGAGTTTTAAGTCTCCCGTTATTTATTGAACAGAATGGATCCTGATCTTTAACGCCTGACAAATTTATCGATGGAATTTATTGACATTTTAGTCAGGATTCTGCAGATAATTCAACAAGTAACATTAAATCTACTGCCCCTTACCCGCTTAAGGACAGCGTTGGTTTTGAGAATATTAATCCCGATATAAAAAGGAAATCTACAACTAGTGGCAGCCAAATTTTATGCCTTGATAATGACGATAAAGACATTTATGCTTCCAAATATATTTTCGACAAAAATTTAGAAGGTGAATCAAACGAAACCAGTAATAACACAGTTTGAGATCCAGTGCTAGACAAGCGACGCTTGCCAGTTGTAACGACAGTCATGTTCAACACCACATTTATGCCGGATGAGATAACAACACCAGAACACATATTTGAGGACACCTCTGATTGTAATGTTGACACTTATTGTAATGTTTCTACAGAAAATTCAACAAGTAAAACTACTGCACCTGTTTCTGACAATATAACTGAAGATGAAGATTATCAGGGTATTTACAAACGTTTTTCGGTGAAATCTATGACACCTACTGATTGTATCTAACACTGGAGTCATTGGTTGTGTTCAACACCACATTTCTATGCCGGAGAAGTCTCAATGGCAACCTTCAGCCTACCGCCATGTACAATATTCAGTCGCAAAGGAGACAGGCAACGAAAGATCCCTGATATCTTCAAGCAGAAGCCAGTTGACTTACCGCACCATCAGTTTTCAGACAGCGAGCGTGCACAACCTGACATCCGCCCACAAGAAACAAAGTCCAAAATCTATTTACTTCCAGAATTAACTGCCATTCATTGTAATTACACAGCCGCCCCCGTCACCCATGGCGATGAAGTTCCCACTAAGGTACTGGTTGGCAAGCTCCCTACATCCTGTGGTGCTCAGAAGGATTTCTCATGTCCTCACTGTTCGAAGGCTTACGCCTCAATACAATGGCGTAATCGGCACATTTCTAATGTACATATGAGTCCCTACCTGGTGGAAAGGCATCAGTCAGTCAGTGAGTGTGTACAACCTGAAATCCGTAAACAAGAAACCAATTCGAATAATAATTTACCTACATAATTGAATGCCATTTATGGTAACAACACTGCCACCTCCGTCACCCATGCTGATGAAGTTTCTGTTGAGTTCTCAGTCATTGAGTGTGCAACACCTATAATACACCCGCAAGATACCAAGTCCAATACAATTTGCCTGCAGAATTGGCTACCTTAATGGGAGCCGGTCGGCCGAGCGGACAGCACGCTGGACTTGTGGTCCTGGGTTCGATCCCAGGCGCCGGCGAGAAACATTGGGCAGAGTTTCTTTCACCCTATGCCCCTGTTACCTAGCAGTAAAATAGGTACCTGGGTGTTAGTCAGCTGTCACGGTCTGCTTCCTGGGGGTGGAGGCCTGGTCGAGGACCGGGCCGCGGGGACACTAAAAAGCCCCGAAATCATCTCAAGATAACCATTCACGGTAACTACACTGCCACCTCCATTAATCTTGGTGATGAAGCTCCCGTTGAGTTCTCAGTCAGTGAGTGTGCACAACTGGAAATCTACACATATGGAACCAAGTACATAAACGATTTCCCTCCAGAATTGACTGCCATTCATGGTAAGTACACTGCCGCCCCCGCTACCCATGGTAATGAAGTTCCCTTTAAGGTACAGGCTGGGAAGCTCCTTATATCCAGTGGTGCTCAGAAGGAATTCCCATGTCCTCTCTGTTCCAAGTCTTACGACTCAATAAACAGGCGTAATCGGCACATTTCTAACGTACATTTGAGTCCCTACCAGGTGGTAAGGCGTCAATATGTCAGTGAGTGTGCACAACCTTAAATCCGCATGCAAGAAACCAATTCCTATAACAATTTACCTGCAGAATTGACTGCCATTCATGGTAACTATACTGCCACCTCCGTCACCCTCCAACCTGAAATCCGCACCCAAGAAACCAAGCCCAATAACACTTACCCATGTCCTCACTGTTCCAGGCTTTATCTCTCAAGAAATGGTCTTAATAAGCACATTTGTCACATAAATAAAAGACGCAAATCCATTAAGAATTTACCTGCTGAATTGACTGCCAAGCATGGTAACTACACTGCCACCCCCGTCACCCTTGGTGATGAAGCTCTCGTTGAGTTCTCAGTTCACAGTGAGTGTACACAACCTGAAATCCGCACCCAAGAAACCAAGCCCAATAACACTTTACCTGCAGAAATGAATGTCATTCATGGTAACTACACTGCCGCCCACGTCACCCATGGTGATGACGTTCCCGTTAAGATACAGGCTGGCCAGCTCATTACATCCAGTGGTGCTCAGGAGAAATTCCAATGTACTCACTGTTCCAGATCCTACACCTCAAAAAATTGGCGTAAGCGGCACATCTCTAACGCTCATATGAGTCACTACCAGATGAAAAGGCGTCAATCAGTCAGTGAGCGTGCACAACCTGAAATCCGCACACAGGAAACCAAGCCCGTTAACAATTTATCTGCAAAATTGACTGCCTCAGTCACCCATGGCGATGAAGTTCCCGTTAAGGTACAGGCTGGCAAGCGCGGTACATCCAGCGTTGTTCAGAAGGTTTACCCATGTCCTCACTGTACCATGCGTTACACATCAAGACAATATCTTAATTGGCACCTTCATCACGTACACAAGAGAGCCCTACAAGGTGGGTAGGCGTCAATCAATCGTATCTGCTTAAGTTCCAGCAGATACACCTTGTACATGTTGTTTCAAGTATTATTAAAATAAATTGCTTCCTGTTCACCATATAGTCGCCGCTATAACTAGCTATGAACTATGTGAATTTTAAAAGTTTATGTTCTATAATTTTAATAAAAAAAAATCCCACAATTCTGAAATTAAATAACCTATTTTCTTTGTACACATGAAATATATTGTAGAAAATGACATGCTTACTGGTTACTGCGCGCATCAACGGAAGTACATGATTAAAATTCCCTGAATTGCTGCATTGATGACCGAGACGGCACTGAGAAGGGTTGAAAAATTCTGCATGAAGTTTACCAGTCTTTTTATTGTACACTTTTGCTATTTTCGTCTTTCTGATTAACCTTTTATTTGATTGTTATTATATTATAGTTTAAAGGCCCTCTGGCGCCTTAAAACCAGTTCCTTCGGGCAGATGGGACTCGTTAGCTCATCAGATAGTGCGGCTGATACACCAGACGTATTTTACTGGTATCGAGTTTTAAGTCTCCCGTTATTTATTGAACAGAATGGATCCTGATCTTTAACGCCTGACAAATTTATCGATGGAATTTATTGACATTTTAGTCAGGATTCTGCAGATAATTCAACAAGTAACATTAAATCTACTGCCCCTTACCCGCTTAAGGACATCGTTGGTTTTGAGAATATTAATCCCGATATAAAAAGGAAATCTACAACTAGTGGCAGCCAAATTTTATGCCTTGATAATGACGATAAAGACATTTATGCTTCCAAATATATTTTCGACAAAACTTTAGAAAGTGAATCAAACGAAACCAGTAATAACACAGTTTGAGATCCAGTGCTAGACAAGCGACGCTTGCCAGTTGTAACGACAGTCATGTTCAACACCACATTTATGCCGGATGAGATAACAACACCAGAACACATATTTGAGGACACCTCTGATTGTAATGTTGACACTTATTGTAATGTTTCTACAGAAAATTCAACAAGTAAAACTACTGCACCTGTTTCTGACAATATAACTGAAGATGAAGATTATCAGGGTATTTACAAACGTTTTTCGGTGAAATCTATGACACCTACTGATTGTATCTAACACTGGAGTCATTGGTTGTGTTCAACACCACATTTCTATGCCGGAGAAGTCTCAATGGCAACCTTCAGCCTACCGCCATGTACAATATTCAGTCGCAAAGGAGACAGGCAACGAAAGATCCCTGATATCTTCAAGCAGAAGCCAGTTGACTTACCGCACCATCAGTTTTCAGACAGCGAGCGTGCACAACCTGACATCCGCCCACAAGAAACAAAGTCCAAAATCTATTTACTTCCAGAATTAACTGCCATTCATTGTAATTACACAGCCGCCCCCGTCACCCATGGCGATGAAGTTCCCACTAAGGTACTGGCTGGCAAGCTCCCTACATCCTGTGGTGCTCAGAAGGATTTCTCATGTCCTCACTGTTCGAAGTCTTACGCCTCAATACAATGGCGTAATCGGCACATTTCTAATGTACATATGAGTCCCTACCTGGTGGAAAGGCATCAGTCAGTCAGTGAGTGTGTACAACCTGAAATCCGTAAACAAGAAACCAATTCGAATAACAATTTACCTACATAATTGAATGCCATTTATGGTAACAACACTGCCACCTCCGTCACCCATGCTGATGAAGTTTCTGTTGAGTTCTCAGTCATTGAGTGTGCAACACCTATAATACACCCGCAAGATACCAAGTCCAATACAATTTGCCTGCAGAATTGGCTACCTTAATGGGAGCCGGTCGGCCGAGCGGACAGCACGCTGGACTTGTGGTCCTGGGTTCGATCCCAGGCGCCGGCGAGAAACATTGGGCAGAGTTTCTTTCACCCTATGCCCCTGTTACCTAGCAGTAAAATAGGTACCTGGGTGTTAGTCAGCTGTCACGGTCTGCTTCCTGGGGGTGGAGGCCTGGTCGAGGACCGGGCCGCGGGGACACTAAAAAGCCCCGAAATCATCTCAAGATAACCATTCACGGTAACTACACTGCCACCTCCATTAATCTTGGTGATGAAGCTCCCGTTGAGTTCTCAGTCAGTGAGTGTGCACAACTGGAAATCTACACATATGGAACCAAGTACATAAACGATTTCCCTCCAGAATTGACTGCCATTCATGGTAAGTACACTGCCGCCCCCGCTACCCATGGTAATGAAGTTCCCTTTAAGGTACAGGCTGGGAAGCTCCTTATATCCAGTGGTGCTCAGAAGGAATTCCCATGTCCTCTCTGTTCCAAGTCTTACGACTCAATAAACAGGCGTAATCGGCACATTTCTAACGTACATTTGAGTCCCTACCAGGTGGTAAGGCGTCAATATGTCAGTGAGTGTGCACAACCTTAAATCCGCATGCAAGAAACCAATTCCTATAACAATTTACCTGCAGAATTGACTGCCATTCATGGTAACTACACTGCCACCTCCGTCACCCTCCAACCTGAAATCCGCACCCAAGAAACCAAGCCCAATAACACTTACCCATGTCCTCACTGTTCCAGGCTTTATCTCTCAAGAAATGGTCTTAATAAGCACATTTGTCACATAAATAAAAGACGCAAATCCATTAAGAATTTACCTGCTGAATTGACTGCCAAGCATGGTAACTACACTGCCACCCCCGTCACCCTTGGTGATGAAGCTCTCGTTGAGTTCTCAGTTCACAGTGAGTGTACACAACCTGAAATCCGCACCCAAGAAACCAAGCCCAATAACACTTTACCTGCAGAAATGAATGTCATTCATGGTAACTACACTGCCGCCCACGTCACCAATGGTGATGACGTTCCCGTTAAGATACAGGCTGGCCAGCTCATTACATCCAGTGGTGCTCAGGAGAAATTCCCATGTACTCACTGTTCCAGATCCTACACCTCAAAAAATTGGCGTAAGCGGCACATCTCTAACGCTCATATGAGTCACTACCAGATGAAAAGGCGTCAATCAGTCAGTGAGCGTGCACAACCTGAAATCCGCACACAGGAAACCAAGCCCGTTAACAATTTATCTGCAAAATTGACTGCCTCAGTCACCCATGGCGATGAAGTTCCCGTTAAGGTACAGGCTGGCAAGCGCGGTACATCCAGCGTTGTTCAGAAGGTTTACCCATGTCCTCACTGTACCATGCGTTACACATCAAGACAATATCTTAATTGTCACCTTCATCACGTACACAAGAGAGCCCTACAAGGTGGGTAGGCGTCAATCAATCGTATCTGCTTAAGTTCCAGCAGATACACCTTGTACATGTTGTTTCAAGTATTATTAAAATAAATTGCTTCCTGTTCACCATATAGTCGCCGCTATAACTAGCTATGAACTATGTGAATTTTAAAAGTTTATGTTCTATAATTTTAATAAAAAAAATCCCACAATTCTGAAATTAAATAACCTATTTTCTTTGTACACATGAAATATATTGTAGAAAATGACATGCTTACTGGTTACTGCGCGCATCAACGGAAGTACATGATTAAAATTCCCTG
Organism: Procambarus clarkii; assembly: GCF_040958095.1. Lineage (NCBI taxonomy): Eukaryota > Metazoa > Arthropoda > Malacostraca > Decapoda > Cambaridae > Procambarus > Procambarus clarkii. The sequence goes on along the minus strand of NC_091203.1, from coordinate 4,805,321 downwards.
AATTGCTGCATTGATGACCGAGACGGCACTGAGAAGGGTTGAAAAATTCTGCATGAAGTTTACCAGTCTTTTTATTGTACACTTTTGCTATTTTCGTCTTTCTGATTAACCTTTTATTTGATTGTTATTATATTATAATTTTAAGGCCCTCTGGCGCCTTAAAACCAGTTCCTTCGGGCAGATGGGACTCGTTAGCTCATCAGATAGTGCGGCTGATACACCAGACGTATTTTACTGGTATCGAGTTTTAAGTCTCCCGTTATTTATTGAACAGAATGGATCCTGATCTTTAACGCCTGACAAATTTATCGATGGAATTTATTGACATTTTAGTCAGGATTCTGCAGATAATTCAACAAGTAACATTAAATCTACTGCCCCTTACCCGCTTAAGGACAGCGTTGGTTTTGAGAATATTAATCCCGATATAAAAAGGAAATCTACAACTAGTGGCAGCCAAATTTTATGCCTTGATAATGACGATAAAGACATTTATGCTTCCAAATATATTTTCGACAAAACTTTAGAAAGTGAATCAAACGAAACCAGTAATAACACAGTTTGAGATCCAGTGCTAGACAAGCGACGCTTGCCAGTTGTAACGACAGTCATGTACAACACCACATTTATGCCGAATGAGATAACAACACCAGAACACATATTTGAGGACACCTCTGATTGTAATGTTGACACTTATTGTAATGTTTCTACAGAAAATTCAACAAGTAAAACTACTGCACCTGTTTCTGACAATATAACTGAAGATGAAGATTATCAGGGTATTTACAAACGTTTTTCGGTGAAATCTATGACACCTACTGATTGTATCTAACACTGAAGTCATTGGTTGTGTTCAACACCACATTTCTATGCCGGAGAAGTCTCAATGGCAACCTTCAGCCTACCGCCATGTACAATATTCAGTCGCAAAGGAGACAGGCAACGAAAGATCCCTGATATCTTCAAGCAGAAGCCAGTTGACTTACCGCACCATCAGTTTTCAGACAGCGAGCGTGCACAACCTGACATCCGCCCACAAGAAACAAAGTCCAAAATCTATTTACTTCCAGAATTAACTGCCATTCATTGTAATTACACAGCCGCCCCCGTCACCCATGGCGATGAAGTTCCCACTAAGGTACTGGTTGGCAAGCTCCCTACATCCTGTGGTGCTCAGAAGGATTTCTCATGTCCTCACTGTTCGAAGGCTTACGCCTCAATACAATGGCGTAATCGGCACATTTCTAATGTACATATGAGTCCCTACCTGGTGGAAAGGCATCAGTCAGTCAGTGAGTGTGTACAACCTGAAATCCGTAAACAAGAAACCAATTCGAATAATAATTTACCTACATAATTGAATGCCATTTATGGTAACAACACTGCCACCTCCGTCACCCATGCTGATGAAGTTTCTGTTGAGTTCTCAGTCATTGAGTGTGCAACACCTATAATACACCCGCAAGATACCAAGTCCAATACAATTTGCCTGCAGAATTGGCTACCTTAATGGGAGCCGGTCGGCCGAGCGGACAGCACGCTGGACTTGTGGTCCTGGGTTCGATCCCAGGCGCCGGCGAGAAACATTGGGCAGAGTTTCTTTCACCCTATGCCCCTGTTACCTAGCAGTAAAATAGGTACCTGGGTGTTAGTCAGCTGTCACGGTCTGCTTCCTGGGGGTGGAGGCCTGGTCGAGGACCGGGCCGCGGGGACACTAAAAAGCCCCGAAATCATCTCAAGATAACCATTCACGGTAACTACACTGCCACCTCCATTAATCTTGGTGATGAAGCTCCCGTTGAGTTCTCAGTCAGTGAGTGTGCACAACTGGAAATCTACACATATGGAACCAAGTACATAAACGATTTCCCTCCAGAATTGACTGCCATTCATGGTAAGTACACTGCCGCCCCCGCTACCCATGGTAATGAAGTTCCCTTTAAGGTACAGGCTGGGAAGCTCCTTATATCCAGTGGTGCTCAGAAGGAATTCCCATGTCCTCTCTGTTCCAAGTCTTACGACTCAATAAACAGGCGTAATCGGCACATTTCTAACGTACATTTGAGTCCCTACCAGGTGGTAAGGCGTCAATATGTCAGTGAGTGTGCACAACCTTAAATCCGCATGCAAGAAACCAATTCCTATAACAATTTACCTGCAGAATTGACTGCCATTCATGGTAACTACACTGCCACCTCCGTCACCCTCCAACCTGAAATCCGCACCCAAGAAACCAAGCCCAATAACACTTACCCATGTCCTCACTGTTCCAGGCTTTATCTCTCAAGAAATGGTCTTAATAAGCACATTTGTCACATAAATAAAAGACGCAAATCCATTAAGAATTTACCTGCTGAATTGACTGCCAAGCATGGTAACTACACTGCCACCCCCGTCACCCTTGGTGATGAAGCTCTCGTTGAGTTCTCAGTTCACAGTGAGTGTACACAACCTGAAATCCGCACCCAAGAAACCAAGCCCAATAACACTTTACCTGCAGAAATGAATGTCATTCATGGTAACTACACTGCCGCCCACGTCACCCATGGTGATGACGTTCCCGTTAAGATACAGGCTGGCCAGCTCATTACATCCAGTGGTGCTCAGGAGAAATTCCCATGTACTCACTGTTCCAGATCCTACACCTCAAAAAATTGGCGTAAGCGGCACATCTCTAACGCTCATATGAGTCACTACCAGATGAAAAGGCGTCAATCAGTCAGTGAGCGTGCACAACCTGAAATCCGCACACAGGAAACCAAGCCCGTTAACAATTTATCTGCAAAATTGACTGCCTCAGTCACCCATGGCGATGAAGTTCCCGTTAAGGTACAGGCTGGCAAGCGCGGTACATCCAGCGTTGTTCAGAAGGTTTACCCATGTCCTCACTGTACCATGCGTTACACATCAAGACAATATCTTAATTGGCACCTTCATCACGTACACAAGAGAGCCCTACAAGGTGGGTAGGCGTCAATCAATCGTATCTGCTTAAGTTCCAGCAGATACACCTTGTACATGTTGTTTCAAGTATTATTAAAATAAATTGCTTCCTGTTCACCATATAGTCGCCGCTATAACTAGCTATGAACTATGTGAATTTTAAAAGTTTATGTTCTATAATTTTAATAAAAAAAAATCCCACAATTCTGAAATTAAATAACCTATTTTCTTTGTACACATGAAATATATTGTAGAAAATGACATGCTTACTGGTTACTGCGCGCATCAACGGAAGTACATGATTAAAATTCCCTGAATTGCTGCATTGATGACCGAGACGGCACTGAGAAGGGTTGAAAAATTCTGCATGAAGTTTACCAGTCTTTTTATTGTACACTTTTGCTATTTTCGTCTTTCTGATTAACCTTTTATTTGATTGTTATTATATTATAGTTTAAAGGCCCTCTGGCGCCTTAAAACCAGTTCCTTCGGGCAGATGGGACTCGTTAGCTCATCAGATAGTGCGGCTGATACACCAGACGTATTTTACTGGTATCGAGTTTTAAGTCTCCCGTTATTTATTGAACAGAATGGATCCTGATCTTTAACGCCTGACAAATTTATCGATGGAATTTATTGACATTTTAGTCAGGATTCTGCAGATAATTCAACAAGTAACATTAAATCTACTGCCCCTTACCCGCTTAAGGACAGCGTTGGTTTTGAGAATATTAATCCCGATATAAAAAGGAAATCTACAACTAGTGGCAGCCAAATTTTATGCCTTGATAATGACGATAAAGACATTTATGCTTCCAAATATATTTTCGACAAAAATTTAGAAGGTGAATCAAACGAAACCAGTAATAACACAGTTTGAGATCCAGTGCTAGACAAGCGACGCTTGCCAGTTGTAACGACAGTCATGTTCAACACCACATTTATGCCGGATGAGATAACAACACCAGAACACATATTTGAGGACACCTCTGATTGTAATGTTGACACTTATTGTAATGTTTCTACAGAAAATTCAACAAGTAAAACTACTGCACCTGTTTCTGACAATATAACTGAAGATGAAGATTATCAGGGTATTTACAAACGTTTTTCGGTGAAATCTATGACACCTACTGATTGTATCTAACACTGGAGTCATTGGTTGTGTTCAACACCACATTTCTATGCCGGAGAAGTCTCAATGGCAACCTTCAGCCTACCGCCATGTACAATATTCAGTCGCAAAGGAGACAGGCAACGAAAGATCCCTGATATCTTCAAGCAGAAGCCAGTTGACTTACCGCACCATCAGTTTTCAGACAGCGAGCGTGCACAACCTGACATCCGCCCACAAGAAACAAAGTCCAAAATCTATTTACTTCCAGAATTAACTGCCATTCATTGTAATTACACAGCCGCCCCCGTCACCCATGGCGATGAAGTTCCCACTAAGGTACTGGCTGGCAAGCTCCCTACATCCTGTGGTGCTCAGAAGGATTTCTCATGTCCTCACTGTTCGAAGTCTTACGCCTCAATACAATGGCGTAATCGGCACATTTCTAATGTACATATGAGTCCCTACCAGGTGGAAAGGCATCAGTCCGTCAGTGAGTGTGTACAACCTGAAATCCGTAAACAAGAAACCAATTCGAATAATAATTTACCTACATAATTGAATGCCATTTATGGTAACAACACTGCCACCTCCGTAACCCATGCTGATGAAGTTTCTGTTGAGTTCTCAGTCATTGAGTGTGCAACACCTATAATACACCCGCAAGATACCAAGTCCAATACAATTTGCCTGCAGAATTGGCTACCTTAATGGGAGCCGGTCGGCCGAGCGGACAGCACGCTGGACTTGTTGTCCTGGGTTCGATCCCAGGCGCCGGCGAGAAACATTGGGCAGAGTTTCTTTCACCCTATGCCCCTGTTACCTAGCAGTAAAATAGGTACCTGGGTGTTAGTCAGCTGTCACGGTCTGCTTCCTGGGGGTGGAGGCCTGGTCGAGGACCGGGCCGCGGGGACACTAAAAAGCCCCGAAATCATCTCAAGATAACCATTCACGGTAACTACACTGCCACCTCCATTAATCTTGGTGATGAAGCTCCCGTTGAGTTCTCAGTCAGTGAGTGTGCACAACTGGAAATCTACACATATGGAACCAAGTACATAAACGATTTCCCTCCAGAATTGACTGCCATTCATGGTAAGTACACTGCCGCCCCCGCTACCCATGGTAATGAAGTTCCCTTTAAGGTACAGGCTGGGAAGCTCCTTATATCCAGTGGTGCTCAGAAGGAATTCCCATGTCCTCTCTGTTCCAAGTCTTACGACTCAATAAACAGGCGTAATCGGCACATTTCTAACGTACATTTGAGTCCCTACCAGGTGGTAAGGCGTCAATATGTCAGTGAGTGTGCACAACCTTAAATCCGCATGCAAGAAACCAATTCCTATAACAATTTACCTGCAGAATTGACTGCCATTCATGGTAACTACACTGCCACCTCCGTCACCCTCCAACCTGAAATCCGCACCCAAGAAACCAAGCCCAATAACACTTACCCATGTCCTCACTGTTCCAGGCTTTATCTCTCAAGAAATGGTCTTAATAAGCACATTTGTCACATAAATAAAAGACGCAAATCCATTAAGAATTTACCTGCTGAATTGACTGCCAAGCATGGTAACTACACTGCCACCCCCGTCACCCTTGGTGATGAAGCTCTCGTTGAGTTCTCAGTTCACAGTGAGTGTACACAACCTGAAATCCGCACCCAAGAAACCAAGCCCAATAACACTTTACCTGCAGAAATGAATGTCATTCATGGTAACTACACTGCCGCCCACGTCACCCATGGTGATGACGTTCCCGTTAAGATACAGGCTGGCCAGCTCATTACATCCAGTGGTGCTCAGGAGAAATTCCCATGTACTCACTGTTCCAGATCCTACACCTCAAAAAATTGGCGTAAGCGGCACATCTCTAACGCTCATATGAGTCACTACCAGATGAAAAGGCGTCAATCAGTCAGTGAGCGTGCACAACCTGAAATCCGCACACAGGAAACCAAGCCCGTTAACAATTTATCTGCAAAATTGACTGCCTCAGTCACCCATGGCGATGAAGTTCCCGTTAAGGTACAGGCTGGCAAGCGCGGTACATCCAGCGTTGTTCAGAAGGTTTACCCATGTCCTCACTGTACCATGCGTTACACATCAAGACAATATCTTAATTGGCACCTTCATCACGTACACAAGAGAGCCCTACAAGGTGGGTAGGCGTCAATCAATCGTATCTGCTTAAGTTCCAGCAGATACACCTTGTACATGTTGTTTCAAGTATTATTAAAATAAATTGCTTCCTGTTCACCATATAGTCGCCGCTATAACTAGCTATGAACTATGTGAATTTTAAAAGTTTATGTTCTATAATTTTAATAAAAAAAAATCCCACAATTCTGAAATTAAATAACCTATTTTCTTTGTACACATGAAATATATTGTAGAAAATGACATGCTTACTGGTTACTGCGCGCATCAACGGAAGTACATGATTAAAATTCCCTGAATTGCTGCATTGATGACCGAGACGGCACTGAGAAGGGTTGAAAAATTCTGCATGAAGTTTACCAGTCTTTTTATTGTACACTTTTGCTATTTTCGTCTTTCTGATTAACCTTTTATTTGATTGTTATTATATTATAGTTTTAAGGCCCTCTGGCGCCTTAAAACCAGTTCCTTCGGGCAGATGGGACTCGTTAGCTCATCAGATAGTGCGGCTGATACACCAGACGTATTTTACTGGTATCGAGTTTTAAGTCTCCCGTTATTTATTGAACAGAATGGATCCTGATCTTTAACGCCTGACAAATTTATCGATGGAATTTATTGACATTTTAGTCAGGATTCTGCAGATAATTCAACAAGTAACATTAAATCTACTGCCCCTTACCCGCTTAAGGACAGCGTTGGTTTTGAGAATATTAATCCCGATATAAAAAGGAAATCTACAACTAGTGGCAGCCAAATTTTATGCCTTGATAATGACGATAAAGACATTTATGCTTCCAAATATATTTTCGACAAAACTTTAGAAAGTGAATCAAACGAAACCAGTAATAACACAGTTTGAGATCCAGTGCTAGACAAGCGACGCTTGCCAGTTGTAACGACAGTCATGTACAACACCACATTTATGCCGGATGAGATAACAACACCAGAACACATATTTGAGGACACCTCTGATTATTATTGTAATGTTTCTACAGAAAATTCAACAAGTAAAACTACTGCACCTGTTTCTGACAATATAACTGAAGATGAAGATTATCAGGGTATTTACAAACTTTTTCGGTGAAACCTATGACACCTACTGATTGTATCTAACACTGAAGTCATTGGTTGTGTTCAACACCACATTTCTATGCCGGAGAAGTCTCAATGGCAACCTTCAGCCTACCGCCATGTACAATATTCAGTCGCAAAGGAGACACGCAACGAAAGATCCCTGATATCTTCAAGCAGAAGCCAGTTGACTTACCGCACCATCAGTTTTCAGACAGCGAGCGTGCACAACCTGACATCCGCCCACAAGAAACAAAGTCCAAAATCTATTTACTTCCAGAATTAACTGCCATTCATTGTAATTACACAGCCGCCCCCGTCACCCATGGCGATGAAGTTCCCACTAAGGTACTGGCTGGCAAGCTCCCTACATCCTGTGGTGCTCAGAAGGATTTCTCATGTCCTCACTGTTCGAAGTCTTACGCCTCAATACAATGGCGTAATCGGCACATTTCTAATGTACATATGAGTCCCTACCAGGTGGAAAGGCATCAGTCAGTCAGTGAGTGTGTACAACCTGAAATCCGTAAACAAGAAACCAATTCGAATAATAATTTACCTACATAATTGAATGCCATTTATGGTAACAACACTGCCACCTCCGTAACCCATGCTGATGAAGTTTCTGTTGAGTTCTCAGTCATTGAGTGTGCAACACCTATAATACACCCGCAAGATACCAAGTCCAATACAATTTGCCTGCAGAATTGGCTACCTTAATGGGAGCCGGTCGGCCGAGCGGACAGCACGCTGGACTTGTGGTCCTGGGTTCGATCCCAGGCGCCGGCGAGAAACATTGGGCAGAGTTTCTTTCACCCTATGCCCCTGTTACCTAGCAGTAAAATAGGTACCTGGGTGTTAGTCAGCTGTCACGGTCTGCTTCCTGGGGGTGGAGGCCTGGTCGAGGACCGGGCCGCGGGGACACTAAAAAGCCCCGAAATCATCTCAAGATAACCATTCACGGTAACTACACTGCCACCTCCATTAATCTTGGTGATGAAGCTCCCGTTGAGTTCTCAGTCAGTGAGTGTGCACAACTGGAAATCTACACATATGGAACCAAGTACATAAACGATTTCCCTCCAGAATTGACTGCCATTCATGGTAAGTACACTGCCGCCCCCGCTACCCATGGTAATGAAGTTCCCTTTAAGGTACAGGCTGGGAAGCTCCTTATATCCAGTGGTGCTCAGAAGGAATTCCCATGTCCTCTCTGTTCCAAGTCTTACGACTCAATAAACAGGCGTAATCGGCACATTTCTAACGTACATTTGAGTCCCTACCAGGTGGTAAGGCGTCAATATGTCAGTGAGTGTGCACAACCTTAAATCCGCATGCAAGAAACCAATTCCTATAACAATTTACCTGCAGAATTGACTGCCATTCATGGTAACTACACTGCCACCTCCGTCACCCTTGGTGATGAAGCTCCCATTGAGTTCTCAGTAAGTGAGCGTGCACAACCTGAAATCCAGACACAAGGAACAAAATCCAATAACAATTTGCCTGCAGAATTGACTAATATTCATGGTAACTACACTGCCACCTCCGTCACAATTAGTGATGAAGCTCCCGTTGAGTTCTCAGTTCTCAGTGAGTGTACACAACCTGAAATCCGCACCCAAGAAACCAAGCCCAATAACACTTTACCTGCAGAATTGAATGCCATTCATGGTAACTACACTGCCGCCTCCGTCACCAATGGTGATGAAGTTCCCGTTTAGGTACAGCCTGGCAAGCGCAAGCGTACATCCAGCAGTGCTCAGAAGGTTTACCTATGTCCTCCCTGTTCCAGGCCTTATGTCTCAAGAAAATGGTTTACTAAGCACATTCGTCACATACATAAGAGACGCAAATCCGTTAAGAATTTACCTGCAGAATTGACTGCCATACATGGTAACTACAATGCAGCCCCCGTCACCCATGGTGATAAATTTCCCGTTAAGGTACACGCTGGCAAGCTCCTTACATCCAGTAGTGCTCAGAAGGATTTCCCATGTCCTCACTCTTCCAGATCCTACGACACAATAAAATGGTGTAATCGGCACATTTCTAACGTACATATGAGGCCCTACCAGGTGGAAAGACGTCAATCAGTCAGTGAGTGTGCACAACCTGAAATCCCAATGCAAGGAAGCAATACTAATAACAATAACAATTTACTTGCAGAAATGACTGCCATTCATGGCAATAACACTGCCACCTCCGTCAACCATGCTGGTAAAGTTCTTCTTGAGTTCTCAGTCAGTGAGCGTGCACAACCTGAAATCCACACACAAGGAACAAAGTCCAATAACAATTTGCCTGTAGGATTGACTAATATTCACGGTAACTATACTGCTACCTCCGTCACCCTTGGTGATGAAACTCCCGTTGAGTTCTCAGTTCACAGTGAGTGTACACAACCTGAAATCCGCACCCAAGAAACCAAGCCCAATAACACTTTACCTGCAGAAATGAATGCCATTCATGGTAACTACACTGCCGCCCTCGTCACCCATGGTGATGACGTTCCCGTTAAGGTACAGCTTGGCAAGCGCAAGCGTACATCCAGCAGTGCTCAGAAGGTTTACCCATGTCCTCACTGTTCCAGGCATTATCTCTCAAGAAAATGTCTTAATAAGCACATTTGTCACATAAATAAGAGACGCAAATCCATTAAGAATTTACCTGCAGAATTGACTGCCAAGCATGGTAACTACAATGCAGCCCCCGTCACCCATGGGGATAAAGTTCCCGTTAAGGTACACGCTGGCAAGCTCCTTATATCCAGTGGTGCTCAGAAGGATTTCCCATGTCCTCACTGTTCCAATTCCTACGACTCAATAAAATGGCGTAATCGGCACATTTCTAACGTACACATGAGGCCCTACCAGGCGGAAAGGCGTCAATCAGTCAGTGAGTGTGCACAGCCTGAAATCCCCATGCAAGAAACCAATTCCAATAACAATTTACTTGCAGAAATGACTGCCATTCATGGCAATAACACTGCCACCTCCGTCACCCATGCTGGTAAAGTTCTTGTTGAGTTCTCAGTCAGTGAGCGTGCACAACCTGCAAACCACACACAAGGAACAAAGTCCAATAACAATTTGCCTGCAGAATTGATTAATATTCACGGTAACTACACTGCCACCCCCGTCACCCTTGGTGATGAAGCTCCCGTTGAGTTCTCAGTTCTCAGTGAGTGTACACAACCTGAAATCCGCACCCAACAAACCAAGCCCAATAACACTTTCCCTGCAGAATTGAATGCCATTCATGGCAACTACACTGCCGCCCACGTCACCCATGGTGATGACGTTCCCGTTAAGATACAGGCTGGCCAGCTCATTACATCCAGTGGTGCTCAGGAGGAATTCCCATGTACTCACTGTTCCAGATCCTACACCTCAAAAAATTGGCGTAAGCGGCACATCTCTAACGCTCATATAAGTCACTACCAGATGAAAAGGCGTCAATCAGTCAGTGAGCGTGCACAACCTGAAATCCGCACACAGGAAACCAAGCCCGTTAACAATTTATCTGCAAAATTGACTGCCTCAGTCACCCAGGGCGATGAAGTTCCCGTTAAGGTACAGGCTGGCAAGCGCGGTACATCCAGCGTTGTTCAGAAGGTTTTCCTATGTCCTCACTGTTCCATGCGTTACATATCAAGACAATATCTTAATTGGCACCTTCATCACGTACACAAGAGAGCCCTACAAGGTGGGTAGGCGTCAATCAATCGTATCTGCTTAAGTTCCAGCAGATACACTTTGTACATGTTGTTTCAAGTATTATTAAAATAAATTGCTTCCTGTTCACCATATAGTCGCCGCTATAACTAGCTATGAACTATGTGAATTTTAAAAGTTTATGTTCTATAATTTTAATAAAAAAAATCCCACAATTCTGAAATTAAATAACCTATTTTCTTTGTACACATGAAATATATTGTAGAAAATGACATGCTTACTGGTTACTGCGCGCATCAACGGAAGTACATGATTAAAATTCCCTGAATTGCTGCATTGATGACCGAGACGGCACTGAGAAGGGTTGAAAAATTCTGCATGAAGTTTACCAGTCTTTTTATTGTACACTTTTGCTATTTTCGTCTTTCTGATTAACCTTTTATTTGATTGTTATTATATTATAGTTTTAAGGCCCTCTGGCGCCTTAAAACCAGTTCCTTCGGGCAGATGGGACTCGTTAGCTCATCAGATAGTGCGGCTGATACACCAGACGTATTTTACTGGTATCGAGTTTTAAGTCTCCCGTTATTTATTGAACAGAATGGATCCTGATCTTTAACGCCTGACAAATTTATCGATGGAATTTATTGACATTTTAGTCAGGATTCTGCAGATAATTCAACAAGTAACATTAAATCTACTGCCCCTTACCCGCTTAAGGACAGCGTTGGTTTTGAGAATATTAATCCCGATATAAAAAGGAAATCTACAACTAGTGGCAGCCAAATTTTATGCCTTGATAATGACGATAAAGACATTTATGCTTCCAAATATATTTTCGACAAAACTTTAGAAAGTGAATCAAACGAAACCAGCAATAACACAGTTTGAGATCCAGTGCTAGACAAGCGACGCTTGCCAGTTGTAACGACAGTCATGTACAACACCACATTTATGCCGGATGAGATAACAACACCAGAACACATATTTGAGGACACCTCTGATTGTAATGTTGACACTTATTGTAATGTTTCTACAGAAAATTCAACAAGTAAAACTACTGCACCTGTTTTTGACAATATAACTGAAGATGAAGATTATCAGGGTATTTACAAACGTTTTTCGGTGAAATCTATGACACCTACTGATTGTATCTAACACTGAAGTCATTGGTTGTGTTCAACACCACATTTCTATGCCGGAGAAGTCTCAATGGCAACCTTCAGCCTACCGCCATGTACAATATTCAGTCGCAAAGGAGACAGGCAACGAAAGATCCCTGATATCTTCAAGCAGAAGCCAGTTGACTTACCGCACCATCAGTTTTCAGACAGCGAGCGTGCACAACCTGACATCCGCCCACAAGAAACAAAGTCCAAAATCTATTTACTTCCAGAATTAACTGCCATTCATTGTAATTACACAGCCGCCCCCGTCACCCATGGCGATGAAGTTCCCACTAAGGTACTGGCTGGCAAGCTCCCTACATCCTGTGGTGCTCAGAAGGATTTCTCATGTCCTCACTGTTCGAAGTCTTACGCCTCAATACAATGGCGTAATCGGCACATTTCTAATGTACATATGAGTCCCTACCAGGTGGAAAGGCATCAGTCAGTCAGTGAGTGTGTACAACCTGAAATCCGTAAACAAGAAACCAATTCGAATAATAATTTACCTACATAATTGAATGCCATTTATGGTAACAACACTGCCACCTCCGTAACCCATGCTGATGAAGTTTCTGTTGAGTTCTCAGTCATAGAGTGTGCAACACCTATAATACACCCGCAAGATACCAAGTCCAATACAATTTGCCTGCAGAATTGGCTACCTTAATGGGAGCCGGTCGGCCGAGCGGACAGCACGCTGGACTTGCGGTCCTGGGTTCGATCCCAGGCGCCGGCGAGAAACATTGGGCAGAGTTTCTTTCACCCTATGCCCCTGTTACCTAGCAGTAAAATAGGTACCTGGGTGTTAGTCAGCTGTCACGGTCTGCTTCCTGGGGGTGGAGGCCTGGTCGAGGACCGGGCCGCGGGGACACTAAAAAGCCCCGAAATCATCTCAAGATAACCATTCACGGTAACTACACTGCCACCTCCATTAATCTTGGTGATGAAGCTCCCGTTGAGTTCTCAGTCAGTGAGTGTGCACAACTGGAAATCTACACATATGGAACCAAGTACATAAACGATTTCCCTCCAGAATTGACTGCCATTCATGATAAGTACACTGCCGCCCCCGCTACCCATGGTAATGAAGTTCCCTTTAAGGTACAGGCTGGGAAGCTCCTTATATCCAGTGGTGCTCAGAAGGAATTCCCATGTCCTCTCTGTTCCAAGTCTTACGACTCAATAAACAGGCGTAATCGGCACATTTCTAACGTACATTTGAGTCCCTACCAGGTGGTAAGGCGTCAATATGTCAGTGAGTGTGCACAACCTTAAATCCGCATGCAAGAAACCAATTCCTATAACAATTTACCTGCAGAATTGACTGCCATTCATGGTAACTACACTGCCACCTCCGTCACCCTCCAACCTGAAATCCGCACCCAAGAAACCAAGCCCAATAACACTTACCCATGTCCTCACTGTTCCAGGCTTTATCTCTCAAGAAATGGTCTTAATAAGCACATTTGTCACATAAATAAAAGACGCAAATCCATTAAGAATTTACCTGCTGAATTGACTGCCAAGCATGGTAACTACACTGCCACCCCCGTCACCCTTGGTGATGAAGCTCTCGTTGAGTTCTCAGTTCACAGTGAGTGTACACAACCTGAAATCCGCACCCAAGAAACCAAGCCCAATAACACTTTACCTGCAGAAATGAATGTCATTCATGGTAACTACACTGCCGCCCACGTCACCCATGGTGATGACGTTCCCGTTAAGATACAGGCTGGCCAGCTCATTACATCCAGTGGTGCTCAGGAGAAATTCCCATGTACTCACTGTTCCAGATCCTACACCTCAAAAAATTGGCGTAAGCGGCACATCTCTAACGCTCATATGAGTCACTACCAGATGAAAAGGCGTCAATCAGTCAGTGAGCGTGCACAACCTGAAATCCGCACACAGGAAACCAAGCCCGTTAACAATTTATCTGCAAAATTGACTGCCTCAGTCACCCATGGCGATGAAGTTCCCGTTAAGGTACAGGCTGGCAAGCGCGGTACATCCAGCGTTGTTCAGAAGGTTTACCCATGTCCTCACTGTACCATGCGTTACACATCAAGACAATATCTTAATTGGCACCTTCATCACGTACACAAGAGAGCCCTACAAGGTGGGTAGGCGTCAATCAATCGTATCTGCTTAAGTTCCAGCAGATACACCTTGTACATGTTGTTTCAAGTATTATTAAAATAAATTGCTTCCTGTTCACCATATAGTCGCCGCTATAACTAGCTATGAACTATGTGAATTTTAAAAGTTTATGTTCTATAATTTTAATAAAAAAAAATCCCACAATTCTGAAATTAAATAACCTATTTTCTTTGTACACATGAAATATATTGTAGAAAATGACATGCTTACTGGTTACTGCGCGCATCAACGGAAGTACATGATTAAAATTCCCTGAATTGCTGCATTGATGACCGAGACGGCACTGAGAAGGGTTGAAAAATTCTGCATGAAGTTTACCAGTCTTTTTGTTGTACACTTTTGCTATTTTCGTCTTTCTGATTAACCTTTTATTTGATTGTTATTATATTATAGTTTTAAGGCCCTCTGGCGCCTTAAAACCAGTTCCTTCGGGCAGATGGGACTCGTTAGCTCATCAGATAGTGCGGCTGATACACCAGACGTATTTTACTGGTATCGAGTTTTAAGTCTCCCGTTATTTATTGAACAGAATGGATCCTGATCTTTAACGCCTGACAAATTTATCGATGGAATTTATTGACATTTTAGTCAGGATTCTGCAGATAATTCAACAAGTAACATTAAATCTACTGCCCCTTACCCGCTTAAGGACAGCGTTGGTTTTGAGAATATTAATCCCGATATAAAAAGGAAATCTACAACTAGTGGCAGCCAAATTTTATGCCTTGATAATGACGATAAAGACATTTATGCTTCCAAATATATTTTCGACAAAACTTTAGAAAGTGAATCAAACGAAACCAGTAATAACACAGTTTGAGATCCAGTGCTAGACAAGCGACGCTTGCCAGTTGTAACGACAGTCATGTACAACACCACATTTATGCCGGATGAGATAACAACACCAGAACACATATTTGAGGACACCTCTGATTGTAATGTTGACACTTATTGTAATGTTTCTACAGAAAATTCAACAAGTAAAACTACTGCACCTGTTTTTGACAATATAACTGAAGATGAAGATTATCAGGGTATTTACAAACGTTTTTCGGTGAAACCTATGACACCTACTGATTGTATCTAACACTGAAGTCATTGGTTGTGTTCAACACCACATTTCTATGCCGGAGAAGTCTCAATGGCAACCTTCAGCCTACCGCCATGTACAATATTCAGTCGCAAAGGAGACACGCAACGAAAGATCCCTGATATCTTCAAGCAGAAGCCAGTTGACTTACCGCACCATCAGTTTTCAGACAGCGAGCGTGCACAACCTGACATCCGCCCACAAGAAACAAAGTCCAAAATCTATTTACTTCCAGAATTAACTGCCATTCATTGTAATTACACAGCCGCCCCCGTCACCCATGGCGATGAAGTTCCCACTAAGGTACTGGCTGGCAAGCTCCCTACATCCTGTGGTGCTCAGAAGGATTTCTCATGTCCTCACTGTTCGAAGTCTTACGCCTCAATACAATGGCGTAATCGGCACATTTCTAATGTACATATGAGTCCCTACCAGGTGGAAAGGCATCAGTCAGTCAGTGAGTGTGTACAACCTGAAATCCGTAAACAAGAAACCAATTCGAATAATAATTTACCTACATAATTGAATGCCATTTATGGTAACAACACTGCCACCTCCGTCACCCATGCTGATGAAGTTTCTGTTGAGTTCTCAGTCATTGAGTGTGCAACACCTATAATACACCCGCAAGATACCAAGTCCAATACAATTTGCCTGCAGAATTGGCTACCTTAATGGGAGCCGGTCGGCTGAGCGGACAGCACGCTGGACTTGTGGTCCTGGGTTCGAACCCAGGCGCCGGCGAGAAACATTGGGCAGAGTTTCTTTCACCCTATGCCCCTGTTACCTAGCAGTAAAATAGGTACCTGGGTGTTAGTCAGCTGTCACGGTCTGCTTCCTGGGGGTGGAGGCCTGGTCGAGGACCGGGCCGCGGGGACACTAAAAAGCCCCGAAATCATCTCAAGATAACCATTCACGGTAACTACACTGCCACCTCCATTAATCTTGGTGATGAAGCTCCCGTTGAGTTCTCAGTCAGTGAGTGTGCACAACTGGAAATCTACACATATGGAACCAAGTACATAAACGATTTCCCTCCAGAATTGACTGCCATTCATGGTAAGTACACTGCCGTCCCCGCTACCCATGGTAATGAAGTTCCCTTTAAGGTACAGGCTGGGAAGCTCCTTATATCCAGTGGTGCTCAGAAGGAATTCCCATGTCCTCTCTGTTCCAAGTCTTACGACTCAATAAACAGGCGTAATCGGCACATTTCTAATGTACATTTGAGTCCCTACCAGGTGGTAAGGCGTCAATATGTCAGTGAGTGTGCACAACCTTAAATCCGCATGCAAGAAACCAATTCCTATAACAATTTACCTGCAGAATTGACTGCCATTCATGGTAACTACACTGCCACCTCCGTCACCCTTGGTGATGAAGCTCCCATTGAGTTCTCAGTAAGTGAGCGTGCACAACCTGAAATCCAGACACAAGGAACAAAATCCAATAACAATTTGCCTGCAGAATTGACTAATATTCATGGTAACTACACTGCCACCTCCGTCACAATTAGTGATGAAGCTCCCGTTGAGTTCTCAGTTCTCAGTGAGTGTACACAACCTGAAATCCGCACCCAAGAAACCAAGCCCAATAACACTTTACCTGCAGAATTGAATGCCGTTCATGGTAACTACACTGCCGCCTCCGTCACCAATGGTGATGAAGTTCCCGTTTAGGTACAGCCTGGCAAGCGCAAGCGTACATCCAGCAGTGCTCAGAAGGTTTACCTATGTCCTCCCTGTTCCAGGCCTTATGTCTCAAGAAAATGGTTTACTAAGCACATTCGTCACATACACAAGAGACGCAAATCCGTTAAGAATTTACCTGCAGAATTGACTGCCATACATGGTAACTACAATGCAGCCCCCGTCACCCATGGTGATAAATTTCCCGTTAAGGTACACGCTGGCAAGCTCCTTACATCCAGAAGTGCTCAGAAGGATTTCCCATGTCCTCACTCTTCCAGATCCTACGACACAATAAAATGGTGTAATCGGCACATTTCTAACGTACATATGAGGCCCTACCAGGCGGAAAGACGTCAATCAGTCAGTGAGTGTGCACAACCTGAAATCCCAATGCAAGGAAGCAATACTAATAACAATAACAATTTACTTGCAGAAATGACTGCCATTCATGGCAATAACACTGCCACCTCCGTCAACCATGCTGGTAAAGTTCTTCTTGAGTTCTCAGTCAGTGAGCGTGCACAACCTGAAATCCACACACAAGGAACAAAGTCCAATAACAATTTGCCTGTAGGATTGACTAATATTCACGGTAACTATACTGCTACCTCCGTCACCCTTGGTGATGAAACTCCCGTTGAGTTCTCAGTTCACAGTGAGTGTACACAACCTGAAATCCGCACCCAAGAAACCAAGCCCAATAACACTTTACCTGCAGAAATGAATGCCATTCATGGTAACTACACTGCCGCCCTCGTCACCCATGGCGATGACGTTCCCGTTAAGGTACAGCCTGGCAAGCGCAAGCGTACATCCAGCAGTGCTCAGAAGGTTTACCCATGTCCTCACTCTTCCAGGCATTATCTCTCAAGAAAATGTCTTAATAAGCACATTTGTCACATAAATAAGAGATGCAAATCCATTAAGAATTTACCTGCAGAATTGACTGCCAAGCATGGTAACTACAATGCAGCCCCCGTCACCCATGGGGATAAAGTTCCCGTTAAGGTACACGCTGGCAAGCTCCTTATATCCAGTGGTGCTCAGAAGGATTTCCCATGTCCTCACTGTTCCAATTCCTACGACTCAATAAAATGGCGTAATCGGCACATTTCTAACGTACATATGAGGCCCTACCAGGCGGAAAGGCGTCAATCAGTCAGTGAGTGTGCACAGCCTGAAATCCCCATGCAAGAAACCAATTCCAATAACAATTTACTTGCAGAAATGACTGCCATTCATGGCAATAACACTGCCACCTCCGTCAACCATGCTGGTAAAGTTCTTGTTGAGTTCTCAGTCAGTGAGCGTGCACAACCTGCAAACCACACACAAGGAACAAAGTCCAATAACAATTTGCCTGCAGAATTGATTAATATTCACGGTAACTACACTGCCACCCCCGTCACCCTTGGTGATGAAGCTCCCGTTGAGTTCTCAGTTCTCAGTGAGTGTACACAACCTGAAATCCGCACCCAACAAACCAAGCCCAATAACACTTTACCTGCAGAATTGAATGCCATTCATGGTAACTACACTGCCGCCCACGTCACCCATGGTGATGACGTTCCCGTTAAGATACAGGCTGGCCAGCTCATTACATCCAGTGGTGCTCAGGAGGAATTCCCATGTACTCACTGTTCCAGATCCTACACCTCAAAAAATTGGCGTAAGCGGCACATCTCTAACGCTCATATGAGTCACTACCAGATGAAAAGGCGTCAATCAGTCAGTGAGCGTGCACAACCTGAAATCCGCACACAGGAAACCAAGCCCGTTAACAATTTATCTGCAAAATTGACTGCCTCAGTCACCCAGGGCGATGAAGTTCCCGTTAAGGTACAGGCTGGCAAGCGCGGTACATCCAGCGTTGTTCAGAAGGTTTACCTATGTCCTAACTGTTCCATGCGTTACATATCAAGACAATATCTTAATTGGCACCTTCATCACGTACACAAGAGAGCCCTACAAGGTGGGTAGGCGTCAATCAATCGTATCTGCTTAAGTTCCAGCAGATACACCTTCTACATGTTGTTTCAAGTATTATTAAAATAAATTGCTTCCTGTTCACCATATAGTCGCCGCTATAACTAGCTATGAACTATGTGAATTTTAAAAGTTTATGTTCTATAATTTTAATAAAAAAAATCCCACAATTCTGAAATTAAATAACCTATTTTCTTTGTACACATGAAATATGTTGTAGAAAATGACATGCTTACTGGTTACTGCGCGCATCAACGGAAGTACATGATTAAAATTCCCTGAATTGCTGCATTGATGACCGAGACGGCACTGAGAAGGGTTGAAAAATTCTGCATGAAGTTTACCAGTCTTTTTATTGTACACTTTTGCTATTTTCGTCTTTCTGATTAACCTTTTATTTGATTGTTAATATATTATAGTTTTAAGGCCCTCTGGCGCCTTAAAACCAGTTCCTTCGGGCAGATGGGACTCGTTAGCTCATCTGATAGTGCGGCTGATACACCAGACGTATTTTACTGGTATCGAGTTTTAAGTCTCCCGTTATTTATTGAACAGAATGGATCCTGATCGTTAACGCCTGACAAATTTATCGATGGAATTTATTGACATTTTAGTCAGGATTCTGCAGATAATTCAACAAGTAACATTAAATCTACTGCCCCTTACCCGCTTTAGGACAGCGTTGGTTTTGAGAATATTAATCCCGATATAAAAAGGAAATCTACAACTAGTGGCAGCCAAATTTTATGCCTTGATAATGACGATAAAGACATTTATGCTTCCAAATATATTTTCGACAAAACTTTAGAAAGTGAATCAAACGAAACCAGTAATAACACAGTTTGAGATCCAGTGCTAGACAAGCGACGCTTGCCAGTTGTAACGACAGTCATGTTCAACACCACATTTATGCCGGATGAGATAACAACACCAGAACATATTTGAGGACACCTCTGATTATTATTGTAATGTTTCTACAGAAAATTCAACAAGTAAAACTACTGCACCTGTTTCTGACAATATAACTGAAGATGAAGATTATCAGGGTATTTACAAACGTTTTTTCGGTGAAACCTATGACACCTACTGATTGTATCTAACACTGAAGTCATTGGTTGTGTTCAACACCACATTTCTATGCCGGAGAAGTCTCAGTGGCAACCTTCAGCTTACCGCCATGTACAATATTTAGTCGCAAAGGAGACAGGCAACGAAAGATCCCTGATATCTTCAAGCAGAAGCCAGTTGACTTACCGCACCATCATTTTTCAGACAGCGAGCGTGCACAACCTGACATCCGCCCACAAGAAACAAAGTCCAAAATCTATTTACTTCCAGAATTAACTGCCATTCATTGTAATTACACAGCCGCCCCCGTCACCCATGGCGATGAAGTTCCCACTAAGGTACTGGCTGGCAAGCTCCCTTCATCCTGTGGTGCTCAGAAGGATTTCTCATGTCCTCACTGTTCGAAGTCTTACGCCTCAATACAATGGCGTAATCGACACATTTCTAATGTACATATGAGTCCCTACCAGGTGGAAAGGCATCAGTCAGTCAGTGAGTGTGTACAACCTGAAATCCGTAAACAAGAAACCAATTCAAATAATAATTTACCTACATAATTGAATGCCATTTATGGTAACAACACTGCCACCTCCGTCACCCATGCTGTTGAAGTTTCTGTTGAGTTCTCAGTCATTGAGTGTGCAACACCTATAATCCACCCACCCGTGGGGCCTCGTAGCCTGGTGGATAGCGCGCAGGACTCGTAATTCTGTGGCGCGGGTTCGATTCCCGCACGAGGCGGAAACAAATGGGCAAAAGTTTCTTTCACCCTGAATGCCCCTGTTACCTAGCAGTAAAATAGGTACCTGGGTGTTAGTCAGCTGCCACGGGCTGCTTCCTGTGGGTGGAGGCCTGGTCGAGGACCGGGCCGCGGGGACACTTAAAAGCCCCGAAATCATCTCAAGATAAA
>NC_091203.1:4759414-4783777 GCF_040958095.1 Procambarus clarkii | reverse complement strand
TCCATGGTGATAAAGTTCCCGTTAAGGTACACGCTGGCAAGCTCCTAACATCCAGTAGTGCTCAGAAGGATTTCCCATGTCCTCACTCTTCCAGATCCTACGACACAATAAAATGGTGTAATCGGCACATTTCTAACGTACATATGAGGCCCTACCAGGCGGAAAGACGTCAATCAGTCAGTGAGTGTGCACAACCTAAAATCCCAATGCAAGGAAGCAATACTAATAACAATAACAATTTACTTGCAGAAATGACTGCCATTCATGGCAATAACACTGCCACCTCCGTCAACCATGCTGGTAAAGTTCTTCTTGAGTTCTCAGTCAGTGAGCGTGCACAACCTGAAATCCACACACAAGGAACAAAGTCCAATAACAATTTGCCTGTAGGATTGACTAATATTCACGGTAACTATACTGCTACCTCCGTCACCCTTGGTGATGAAACTCCCGTTGAGTTCTCAGTTCACAGTGAGTGTACACAACCTGAAATCCGCACCCAAGAAACCTAGCCCAATAACACTTTACCTGCAGAAATGAATGTCATTCATGGTAACTACACTGCCGCCCTCGTCACCCATGGTGATGACGTTCCCGTTAAGGTACAGCCTGGCAAGCGCAAGCGTACATCCAGCAGTGCTCAGAAGGTTTACCCATGTCCTCACTGTTCCAGGCCTTATCTCTCAAGAAAATGTCTTAATAAGCACATTTGTCACATAAATAAGAGACGCAAATCCATTAAGAATTTACCTGCAGAATTGACTGCCAAGCATGGTAACTACAATGCAGCCCCCGTCACCCATGGGGATAAAGTTCCCGTTAAGGTACACGCTGGCAAGCTCCTTATATCCAGTGGTGCTCAGAAGGATTTCCCATGTCCTCACTGTTCCAAATCCTACGACTCAATAAAATGGCGTAATCGGCACATTTCTAACGTACATATGAGGCCCTACCTGGCGGAAAGGCGTTAATCAGTCAGTGAGTGTGCACAGCCTGAAATCACCATGCAACAAACCAATTCCAGTAACAATTTACTTGCAGAAATGACTGCCATTCATGGCAATAACACTGCCACCTCCGTCACCCATGCTGGTAAAGTTCTTGTTGAGTTCTCAGTCAGTGAGCGTGCACAACCTGCAAACCACACACAAGGAACAAAGTCCAATAACAATTTGCCTGCAGAATTGATTAATATTCACGGTAACTACACTGCCATCCCCGTCACCCTTGGTGATGAAGCTCCCGTTGAGTTCTCAGTTCTCAGTGAGTGTACACAACCTGAAATCCGCACCCAACAAACCAAGCCCAATAACACTTTACCTGCAGAATTGAATGCCATTCATGGTAACTACACTGCCGCCCACGTCACCCATGGTGATGACGTTCCCGTTAAGATACAGGCTGGCCAGCTCATTACATCCAGTGGTGCTCAGGAGGAATTCCCATGTACTCACTGTTCCAGATCCTACACCTCAAAAAATTGGCGTAAGCGGCACATCTCTAACGCTCATATGAGTCACTACCAGATGAAAAGGCGTCAATCAGTCAGTGAGCGTGCGCAACCTGAAATCCGCACACAGGAAACCAAGCCCGTTAACAATTTATCTGCAAAATTGACTGCCTCAGTCACCCATGGCGATGAAGTTCCCGTTAAGGTACAGGCTGGCAAGCGCTGTACATCCAGCGTTGTTCAGAAGGTTTACCCATGTCCTCACTGTACCATGCGTTACATATCAAGACAATATCTTAATTGGCACCTTCATCACGTACACAAGAGAGCCCTACAAGGTGGGTAGGCGTCAATCAATCGTATCTGCTTAAGTTCCAGCAGATACACCTTGTACATGTTGTTTCAAGTATTATTAAAATAAATTGCTTCCTGTTCACCATATAGTCGCCGCTATAACTAGCTATGAACTATGTGAATTTTAAAAGTTTATGTTCTATAATTTTAATAAAAAAAATCCCACAATTCTGAAATTAAATAACCTATTTTCTTTGTACACATGAAATATATTGTAGAAAATGACATGCTTACTGGTTACTGCGCGCATCAACGGAAGTACATGATTAAAATTCCCTGAATTGCTGCATTGATGACCGAGACGGCACTGAGAAGGGTTGAAAAATTCTCAATGAAGTTTACCAGTCTTTTTATTGTACACTTTTGCTATTTTCGTCTTTCTGATTAACCTTTTATTTGATTGTTATTATATTATAGTTTTAAGGCCCTCTGGCGCCTTAAAACCAGTTCCTTCGGGCAGATGGGACTCGTTAGCTCATCAGATAGTGCGGCTGATACACCAGACGTATTTTACTGGTATCGAGTTTTAAGTCTCCCGTTATTTATTGAACAGAATGGATCCTGATCTTTAACGCCTGACAAATTTATCGATGGAATTTATTGACATTTTAGTCAGGATTCTGCAGATAATTCAACAAGTAACATTAAATCTACTGCCCCTTACCCGCTTAAGGACAGCGTTGGTTTTGAGAATATTAATCCCGATATAAAAAGGAAATCTACAACTAGTGGCAGCCAAATTTTATGCCTTGATAATGACGTTAAAGACATTTATGCTTCCAAATATATTTTCGACAAAACTTTAGAAAGTGAATCAAACGAAACCAGTAATAACACAGTTTGAGATCCAGTGCTAGACAAGCGATGCTTGCCAGTTGTAACGACAGTCATGTTCAACACCACATTTATGCCGGATGAGATAACAACACCAGAACACATATTTGAGGACACCTCTGATTATTATTGTAATGTTTCTACAGAAAATTCAACAAGTAAAACTACTGCACCTGTTTCTGACAATATAACTGAAGATGAAGATTATCAGGGTATTTACAAACGTTTTTCGGTGAAACCTATGACACCTACTGATTGTATCTAACACTGAAGTCATTGGTTGTGTTCAACACCACATTTCTATGCCGGAGAAGTCTCAGTGGCAACCTTCAGCTTACCGCCATGTACAATATTTAGTCGCAAAGGAGACAGGCAACGAAAGATCCCTGATATCTTCAAGCAGAAGCCAGTTGACTTACCGCACCATCATTTTTCAGACAGCGAGCGTGCACAACCTGACATCCGCCCACAAGAAACAAAGTCCAAAATCTATTTACTTCCAGAATTAACTGCCATTCATTGTAATTACACAGCCGCCCCCGTCACCCATGGCGATGAAGTTCCCACTAAGGTACTGGCTGGCAAGCTCCCTTCATCCTGTGGTGCTCAGAAGGACTTCTCATGTCCTCACTGTTCGAAGTCTTACGCCTCAATACAATGGCGTAATCGACACATTTCTAATGTACATATGAGTCCCTACCAGGTGGAAAGGCATCAGTCAGTCAGTGAGTGTGTACAACCTGAAATCCGTAAACAAGAAACCAATTCAAATAATAATTTACCTACATAATTGAATGCCATTTATGGTAACAACACTGCCACCTCCGTCACCCATGCTGTTGAAGTTTCTGTTGAGTTCTCAGTCATTGAGTGTGCAACACCTATAATCCACCCACCCGTGGGGCCTCGTAGCCTGGTGGATAGCGCGCAGGACTCGTAATTCTGTGGCGCGGGTTCGATTCCCGCACGAGGCGGAAACAAATGGGCAAAAGTTTCTTTCACCCTGAATGCCCCTGTTACCTAGCAGTAAAATAGGTACCTGGGTGTTAGTCAGCTGCCACGGGCTGCTTCCTGTGGGTGGAGGCCTGGTCGAGGACCGGGCCGCGGGGACACTTAAAAGCCCCGAAATCATCTCAAGATAACCTCAAGATAACCACCCGTAAGATACCAAGTCCAATACAATTTGCCTGCAGAATTGGCTACCTTAATGGGAGCCGGTCGGCCGAGCGGACAGCACGCTGGACTTGTGGGCCTGGGTTCGATCCCAGGCGCCGGCGAGAAACATTGGGCAGAGTTTCTTTCACCCTATGCCCCTGTTACCTAGCAGTAAAATAGGTACCTGGGTGTTAGTCAGCTGTCACGGTCTGCTTCCTGGGGGTGGAGGCCTGGTCGAGGACCGGGCCGCGGGGACACTAAAAAGCCCCGAAATCATCTCAAGATAACCATTCACGGTAACTACACTGCCACCTCCATTAATCTTGGTGATGAAGCTCCCGTTGAGTTCTCAGTCAGTGAGTGTGCACAACTGGAAATCTACACATATGGAACCAAGTACATAAACGATTTCCCTCAAGAATTGACTGCCATTCATGGTAAGTACACTGCCGCCCCCGCTACCCATGGTAATGAAGTTCCCTTTAAGGTACAGGCTGGGAAGCTCCTTATATCCAGTGGTGCTCAGAAGGAATTCCCATGTCCTCTCTGTTCCAAGTCTTACGACTCAATAAACAGGCGTAATCGGCACATTTCTAACGTACATTTGAGTCCCTACCAGGTGGTAAGGCGTCAATATGTCAGTGAGTGTGCACAACCTTAAATCCGCATGCAAGAAACCAATTCCTATAACAATTTACCTGCAGAATTGACTGCCATTCATGGTAACTACACTGCCACCTCCGTCACCCTTGGTGATGAAGCTCCCATTGAGTTCTCAGTAAGTGAGCGTGCACAACCTGAAATCCAGACACAAGGAACAAAATCCAATAACAATTTGCCTGCAGAATTGACTAATATTCATGGTAACTACACTGCCACCTCCGTCACAATTAGTGATGAAGCTCCCGTTGAGTTCTCAGTTCTCAGTGAGTGTACACAACCTGAAATCCGCACCCAAGAAACCAAGCCCAATAACACTTTACCTGCAGAATTGAATGCCATTCATGGTAACTACACTGCCGCCTCCGTCACCAATGGTGATGAAGTTCCCGTTAAGGTACAGCCTGGCAAGCGCAAGCGTACATCCAGCAGTGCTCAGAAGATTTACCTATGTCCTCCCTGTTCCAGGCCTTATGTCTCAAGAAAATGGTTTACTGAGCACTTTCGTCACATACATAGGAGACGCAAATCCGTTAAGAATTTACCTGCAGAATTGATTGCCATAGTAACTACAATGCAGCCCCCGTCACCCATGGTGATAAAGTTCCCGTTAAGGTACACGCTGGCAAGCTCCTAACATCCAGTAGTGCTCAGAAGGATTTCCCATGTCCTCACTCTTCCAGATCCTACGACACAATAAAATGGTGTAATCGGCACATTTCTAACGTACATATGAGGCCCTACCAGGTGGTAAGGCGTCAATATGTCAGTGAGTGTGCACAACCTTAAATCCGCATGCAAGAAACCAATTCCTATAACAATTTACCTGCAGAATTGACTGCCATTCATGGTAACTACACTGCCACCTCCGTCACCCTTGGTGATGAAGCTCCCATTGAGTTCTCAGTAAGTGAGCGTGCACAACCTGAAATCCAGACACAAGGAACAAAATCCAATAACAATTTGCCTGCAGAATTGACTAATATTCATGGTAACTACACTGCCACCTCCGTCACAATTAGTGATGAAGCTCCCGTTGAGTTCTCAGTTCTCAGTGAGTGTACACAACCTGAAATCCGCACCCAAGAAACCAAGCCCAATAACACTTTACCTGCAGAATTGAATGCCATTCATGGTAACTACACTGCCGCCTCCGTCACCAATGGTGATGAAGTTCCCGTTAAGGTACAGCCTGGCAAGCGCAAGCGTACATCCAGCAGTGCTCAGAAGATTTACCTATGTCCTCCCTGTTCCAGGCCTTATGTCTCAAGAAAATGGTTTACTGAGCACTTTCGTCACATACATAGGAGACGCAAATCCGTTAAGAATTTACCTGCAGAATTGATTGCCATAGTAACTACAATGCAGCCCCCGTCACCCATGGTGATAAAGTTCCCGTTAAGGTACACGCTGGCAAGCTCCTAACATCCAGTAGTGCTCAGAAGGATTTCCCATGTCCTCACTCTTCCAGATCCTACGACACAATAAAATGGTGTAATCGGCACATTTCTAACGTACATATGAGGCCCTACCAGGCGGAAAGACGTCAATCAGTCAGTGAGTGTGCACAACCTAAAATCCCAATGCAAGGAAGCAATACTAATAACAATAACAATTTACTTGCAGAAATGACTGCCATTCATGGGAATAACACTGCCACCTTTTTAACCATGCTGGTAAAGTTCTTCTTGAGTTCTCAGTCAGTGAGCGTGCACAACCTGAAATCCACACACAAGGAACAAAGTCCAATAACAATTAGCCTGTAGAATTGACTAATATTCACGGTAACTATACTGCTACCTCCGTCACCCTTGGTGATGAAACTCCCGTTGAGTTCTCAGTTCACAGTGAGTGTACACAACCTGAAATCCGCACCCAAGAAACCAAGCCCAATAACACTTTACCTGCAGAAATGAATGTCATTCATGGTAACTACACTGCCGCCCTCGTCACCCATGGTGATGACGTTCCCGTTAAGGTACAGCCTGGCAAGCGCAAGCGTACATCTAGCAGTGCTCAGAAGGTTTACCCATTTCCTCACTGTTCCAGGCCTTATCTCTCAAGAAAATGTCTTAATAAGCACATTTGTCACATAAATAAGAGACGCAAATCCATTAAGAATTTACCTGCAGAATTGACTGCCAAGCATGGTAACTACAATGCAGCCCCCGTCACCCATGGGGATAAAGTTCCCGTTAAGGTACACGCTGGCAAGCTCCTTATATCCAGTGGTGCTCAGAAGGATTTCCCATGTCCTCACTGTTCCAAATCCTACGACTCAATAAAATGGCGTAATCGGCACATTTCTAACGTACATATGAGGCCCTACCAGGCGGAAAGGCGTCAATCAGTCAGTGAGTGTGCACAGCCTGAAATCCCCATGCAAGAAACCAATTCCAATAACAATTTACTTGCAGAAATGACTGCCATTCATGGCAATAACACTGCCACCTCCGTCACCCATGCTGGTAAAGTTCTTGTTGAGTTCTCAGTCAGTGAGCGTGCACAACCTGCAAACCACACACAAGGAACAAAGTCCAATAACAATTTGCCTGCAGAATTGATTAATATTCACGGTAACTACACTGCCACCCCCGTCACCCTTGGTGATGAAGCTCCCGTTGAGTTCTCAGTTCTCAGTGAGTGTACACAACCTGAAATCCGCACCCAACAAACCAAGCCCAATAACACTTTACCTGCAGAATTGAATACCATTCATGGTAACTACACTGCCGCCCACGTCACCCATGGTGATGACGTTCCCGTTAAGATACAGGCTGGCCAGCTTATTACATCCAGTGGTGCTCAGGAGGAATTCCCATGTACTCACTGTTCCAGATCCTACACCTCAAAAAATTGGCGTAAGCGGCACATCTCTAACGCTCATATGAGTCACTACCAGATGAAAAGGCGTCAATCAGTCAGTGAGCGTGCACAACCTGAAATCCGCACACAGGAAACCAAGCCCGTTAACAATTTATCTGCAAAATTGACTGCCTCAGTCACCCAGGGCGATGAAGTTCCCGTTAAGGTACAGGCTGGCAAGCGCGGTACATCCAGCGTTGTTCAGAAGGTTTACCTATGTCCTCACTGTTCCATGCGTTACATATCAAGACAATATCTTAATTGGCACCTTCATCACGTACACAA
Source organism: Procambarus clarkii (assembly GCF_040958095.1). Lineage (NCBI taxonomy): Eukaryota > Metazoa > Arthropoda > Malacostraca > Decapoda > Cambaridae > Procambarus > Procambarus clarkii. The sequence continues at coordinate 4,776,174 of NC_091203.1, read as the reverse complement.
GAGAGCCCTACAAGGTGGGTAGGCGTCAATCAATCGTATCTGCTTAAGTTCCAGCAGATACACCTTGTACATGTTGTTTCAAGTATTATTAAAATAAATTGCTTCCTGTTCACCATATAGTCGCCGCTATAACTAGCTATGAACTATGTGAATTTTAAAAGTTTATGTTCTATAATTTTAATAAAAAAAATCCCACAATTTTGAAATTAAATAACCTATTTTCTTTGTACACATGAAATATGTTGTAGAAAATGACATGCTTACTGGTTACTGCGCGCATCAACGGAAGTACATGATTAAAATTCCCTGAATTGCTGCATTGATGACCGAGAAGGCACTGAGAAGGGTTGAAAAATTCTGCATGAAGTTTACCAGTCTTTTTATTGTACACTTTCGCTATTTTCGTCATTCTGATTAACCTTTTATTTGATTGTTATTATATTATAGTTTTAAGGCCCTCTGGCGCCTTAAAACCAGTTCCTTCGGGCAGATGGGACTCGTTAGCTCATCAGATAGTGCGGCTGATACACCAGATGTATTTTACTGGTATCGAGTTTTAAGTCTCCCGTTATTTATTGAACAGAATGGATCCTGATCTTTAACGCCTGACAAATTTATCGATGGAATTTATTGACATTTTAGTCAGGATTCTGCAGATAATTCAACAAGTAACATTAAATCTACTGCCCCTTACCCGCTTAAGGACAGCGTTGGTTTTGAGAATATTAATCCCGATATAAAAAGGAAATCTACAACTAGTGGCAGCCAAATTTTATGACTTGATAATGACGATAAAGACATTTATGCTTCCAAATATATTTTCGACAAAACTTTAGAAAGTGAATCAAACGAAACCAGTAATAACACAGTTTGAGATCCAGTGCTAGACAAGCGACGCTTGCCAGTTGTAACGACAGTCATGTTCAACACCACATTTATGCCGGATGAGATAACAACACCAGAACACATATTTGAGGACACCTCTGATTATTATTGTAATGTTTCTACAGAAAATTCAACAAGTAAAACTACTGCACCTGTTTCTGACAATATAACTGAAGATGAAGATTATCAGGGTATTTACAAACGTTTTTCGGTGAAACCTATGACACCTACTGATTGTATCTAACACTGAAGTCATTGGTTGTGTTCAACACCACATTTCTATGCCGGAGAAGTCTCAATGGCAACCTTCAGCCTACCGCCATGTACAATATTCAGTCGCAAAGGAGACAGGCAACGAAAGATCCCTGATATCTTCAAGCAGAAGCCAGTTGACTTACCGCACCATCAGTTTTCAGACAGCGAGCGTGCACAACCTGACATCCGCCCACAAGAAACAAAGTCCAAAATCTATTTACTTCCAGAATTAACTGCCATTCATTGAAATTACACAGCCGCCCCCGTCACCCATGGCGATGAAGTTCCCACTAAGGTACTGGCTGGCAAGCTCCCTACATCCTGTGGTGCTCAGAAGGATTTCTCATGTCCTCACTGTTCGAAGTCTTACGCCTCATAACAATGGCGTAATCGGCACATTTCTAATGTACATATGAGTCCCTACCAGGTGGAAAGGCATCAGTCAGTCAGTGAGTGTGTACAACCTGAAATCCGTAAACAAGAAACCAATTCAAATAATAATTTACCTACATAATTGAATGCCATTTATGGTAACAACACTGCCACCTCCGTCACCCATGCTGATGAAGTTTCTGTTGAGTTCTCAGTCATTGAGTGTGCAACACCTATAATCCACCCGCAAGATACCAAGTCCAATACAATTTGCCTGCAGAATTGGCTACCTTAATGGGAGCCGGTCGGCCGAGCGGACAGCACGCTGGGCTTGTGGTCCTGGGTTCGATCCCAGGCGCCGGCGAGAAACATTGGGCAGAGTTTCTTTCACCCTATGCCCCTGTTACCTAGCAGTAAAATAGGTACCTGGGTGTTAGTCAGCTGTCACGGTCTGCTTCCTGGGGGTGGAAGCCTGGTCGAGGACCGGGCCGCGGGGACACTAAAAAGCCCCGAAATCATCTCAAGATAACCATTCACGGTAACAACACTGCCACCTCCATTAATCTTGGTGATGAAGCTCCCGTTGAGTTCTCAGTCAGTGAGTGTGCACAACTGGAAATCTACACATATGGAACCAAGTACATAAACGATTTCCCTCCAGAATTGACTGCCATTCATGGTAAGTACACTGCCGCCCCCGCTACCCATGGTAATGAAGTTCCCTTTAAGGTACAGGCTGGGAAGCTCCTTATATCCAGTGGTGCTCAGAAGGAATTCCCATGTCCTCTCTGTTCCAAGTCTTACGACTCAATAAACAGGCGTAATCTTCACATTTCTAACGTACATTTGAGTCCCTACCAGGTGGTAAGGCGTCAATATGTCAGTGAGTGTGCACAACCTTAAATCCGCATGCAAGAAACCAATTCCTATAACAATTTACCCGCAGAATTGACTGCCTTTCATGGTAACTACACTGCCACCTCCGTCACACTTGGTGATGAAGCTCCCATTGAGTTCTCAGTAAGTGAGCGTGCACAACCTGAAATCCAGACACAAGGAACAAAATCCAATAACAATTTGCCTGCAGAATTGACTAATATTCATGGTAACTACACTGCCACCTCCGTCACAATTAGTGATGAAGCTCCCGTTGAGTTCTCAGTTCTCAGTGAGTGTACACAACCTGAAATCCGCACCCAAGAAACCAAGCCCAATAACACTTTACCTGCAGAATTGAATGCCATTCATGGTAACTACACTGCCGCCTCCGACACCAATGGTGATGAAGTTCCCGTTAAGGTACAGCCTGGCAAGCGCAAGCGTACATCCAGCAGTGCTCAGAAGGTTTACCTATGTCCTCACTGTTCCAGGCCTTATGTCTCAAGAAAATGGTTTAATAAGCACATTCGTCACATACATAAGAGACGCAAATCCGTTAAGAATTTACCTGCAGAATTGACTGCCATACATGGTAACTACAATGCAGTCCCCGTCACCCATGGTGATAAAGTTCCCGTTAAGGTACACGCTGGCAAGCTCCTTACATCCAGTAGTGCTCAGAAGGATTTCCCATGTCCTCACTGTTCCAGATCCTACGACACAATAAAATGGTGTAATCGGCACATTTCTAACGTACATATGAGGCCCTACGAGGCGGAAAGGCGTCAGTCAGTGAGTGTGCACAACCTGAAATCCCAATGCAAGGAAGCAATACTAATAACAATAACAATTTACTTGCAGAAATGACTGCTATTCATGGCAATAACACTGCCACCTCCGTCAACCATGCTGGTAAAGTTCTTCTTGAGTTCTCAGTCAGTGAGCGTGCACAACCTGAAATCCACACACAAGGAACAAAGTCCAATAACAATTTGCCTGTAGGATTGACTAATATTCACGGTAACTATACTGCTACCTCCGTCACCCTTGGTGATGAAACTCCCGTTGAGTTCTCAGTTCACAGTGAGTGTACACAACCTGAAATCCGCACCCAAGAAACCAAGCCCAATAACACTTTAATTGCATAAATGAATGTCATTCATGGTAACTACACTGCCGCCCTCGTCACCCATGGTGATGACGTTCCCGTTAAGGTACAGCCTGGCAAGCGCAAGCATACATCTAGCAGTGCTCAGAAGGTTTACCCATGTCCTCACTGTTCCAGGCCTTATCTCTCAAGAAAATGTCTTAATAAGCACATTTGTCACATAAATAAGAGACGCAAATCCATTAAGAATTTACCTGCAGAATTGACTGCCAAGCATGGTAACTACAATGCAACCCCCGTCACCCATGGGGATAAAGTTCCCGTTAAGGTACACGCTGGCAAGCTCCTTATATCCAGTGGTGCTCAGAAGGATTTCCCATGTCCTCACTGTTCCAAATCCTACGACTCAATAAAATGGCGTAATCGGCACATTTCTAACGTACATATGAGGCCCTACCAGGCGGAAAGGCGTCAATCAGTCAGTGAGTGTGCACAGCCTGAAATCCCCATGCAACAAGCCAATTCCAATAACAATTTACTTGCAGAAATGACTGCCATTCATGGCAATAAAACTGCCACCTCCGTCACCCATGCTGGTAAAGTTCTTGTTGAGTTCTCAGTCAGTGAGCGTGCACAACCTGCAAACCACACACAAGGAACAAAGTCCAATAACAATTTGCCTGCAGAATTGATTAATATTCACGGTAACTACACTGCCACCCCCGTCACCCTTGGTGATGAAGCTCCCGTTGAGTTCTCAGTTCTCAGTGAGTGTACACAACCTGAAATCCGCACCCAACAAACCAAGCCCAATAACACTTTACCTGCAGAATTGAATGCCATTCATGGTAACTACACTGCCGCCCACGTCACCCATGGTGATGACGTTCCCGTTAAGATACAGGCTGGCCAGCTCATTACATCCAGTGGTGCTCAGGAGGAATTCCCATGTACTCACTGTTCCAGATCCTACACCTCAAAAAATTGGCGTAAGCGGCACATCTCTAACGCTCATATGAGTCACTACCAGATGAAAAGGCGTCAATCAGTCAGTGAGCGTGCACAACCTGAAATCCGCACACAGGAAACCAAGCCCGTTAACAATTTATCTGCAAAATTGACTGCCTCAGTCTCCCAGGGCGATGAAGTTCCCGTTAAGGTACAGGCTGGCAAGCGCGGTACATCCAGCGTTGTTCAGAAGGTTTACCTATGTCCTCACTGTTCCATGCGTTACATATCAAGACAATATCTTAATTGGCACCTTCATCACGTACACAAGAGAGCCCTACAAGGTGGGTAGGCGTCAATCAATCGTATCTGCTTAAGTTCCAGCAGATACACCTTGTACATATTGTTTCAAGTATTATTAAAATAAATTGCTTCCTGTTCACCATATAGTCGCCGCTATAACTAGTTATGAACTATGTGAATTTTAAAAGTTTATGTTCTATAATTTTAATAAAAAAAATCCCACAATTCTGAAATTAAATAACCTATTTTCTTTGTACACATGAAATATGTTGTAGAAAATGACATGCTTACTGGTTACTGCACGCATCAACGGAAGTACATGATTAAAATTCCCTGAATTGCTGCATTGATGACCGAGACGGCACTGAGAAGGGTTGAAAAATTCTGCATGAAGTTTACCAGTCTTTTTATTGTACACTTTTGCTATTTTCGTCATTCTGATTAACCTTTTATTTGATTGTTATTATATTATAGTTTTAAGGCCCTCTGGCGCCTTAAAACCAGTTCCTTCGGGCAGATGGGACTCGTTAGCTCATCAGATAGTGCGGCTGATACACCAGATGTATTTTACTGGTATCGAGTTTTAAGTCTCCCGTTATTTATTGAACAGAATGGATCCTGATCTTTAACGCCTGACAAATTTATCAATGGAATTTATTGACATTTTAGTCAGGATTCTGCAGATAATTCAACAAGTAACATTAAATCTACTGCCCCTTACCCGCTTAAGGACAGCGTTGGTTTTGAGAATATTAATCCCGATATAAAAAGGAAATCTACAACTAGTGGCAGCCAAATTTTATGCCTTGATAATGACGATAAAGACATTTATGCTTCCAAATATATTTTCGACAAAACTTTAGAAAGTGAATCAAACGAAGCCAGTAATAACACAGTTTGAGATCCAGTGCTAGACAAGCGACGCTTGCCAGTTGTAACGACAGTCATGTTCAACACCACATTTGTGCCGGATGAGATAACAACACCAGAACACATATTTGAGGACACCTCTGATTATTATTGTAATGTTTCTACAGAAAATTCAACAAGTAAAACTACTGTACCTGTTTCTGACAATATAACTGAAGATGAAGATTATCAGGGTATTTACAAACGTTTTTTCGGTGAAACCTATGACACCTACTGATTGTATTTAACACTGAAGTCATTGGTTGTGTTCAACACCACATTTCTATGCCGGAGAAGTCTCAATGGCAACCTTCAGCCTACCGCCATGTACAATATTTAGTCGCAAAGGAGACAGGCAACGAAAGATCCCTGATATCTTCAAGCAGAAGCCAGTTGACTTACCGCACCATCAGTTTTCAGACAGCGAGCGTGCACAACCTGACATCCGCCCACAAGAAACAAAGTCCAAAATCTATTTACTTCCAGAATTAACTGCCATTCATTGTAATTACACAGCCGCCCCCGTCACCCATGGCGATGAAGTTCCCACTAAGGTACTAGCTGGCAAGCTCCCTACATCCTGTGGTGCTCAGAAGGATTTCTCATGTCCTCACTGTTCGAAGTCTTACGCCTCAATACAATGGCGTAATCGGCACATTTCTAATGTACATATGAGTCCCTACCAGGTGGAAAGGCATCAGTCAGTGAGTGAGTGTGTACAACCTGAAATCCGTAAAAAAGAAACCAATTCAAATAATAATTTACCTACATAATTGAATGCCATTTATGGTAACAACACTGCCACCTCCATCACCCATGCTGATGAAGTTTCTGTTGAGTTCTCAGTCATTGAGTGTGCAACACCTATAATCCACCCGCAAGATACCAAGTCCAATACAATTTGCCTGCAGAATTGGCTACCTTAATGGGAGCCGGTCGGCCGAGCGGAGAGCACGCTTGGCTTGTGGTCCTGGGTTCGATCCCAGGCGCCGGCGAGAAACATTGGGCAGAGTTTCTTTCACCCTATGCCCCTGTTACCTAGCAGTAAAATAGGTACCTGGGTGTTAGTCAGCTGTCACGGTCTGCTTCCTGGGGGTGGAGGCCTGGTCGAGGACCGGGCCGCGGGGACACTAAAAAGCCCCGAAATCATCTCAAGATAACCATTCACGGTAACTACACTGCCACCTCCATTAATCTTGGTGATGAAGCTCCCGTTGAGTTCTCAGTCAGTGAGTGTGCACAACTGGAAATCTACACATATGGAACCAAGTACATAAACGATTTCCCTCCAGAATTGACTGCCATTCATGGTAAGTACACTGTCGCCCACGCTACCCATGGTAATGAAGTTCCCTTTAAGGTACAGGCTGGGAAGCTCCTTATATCCAGTGGTGCTCAGAAGGAATTCCCATGTCCTCTCTGTTCCAAGTCTTACGACTCAATAAACAGGCGTAATCTTCACATTTCTAACGTACATTTGAGTCCCTACCAGGTGGTAAGGCGTCAATATGTCAGTGAGTGTGCACAACCTTAAATCCGCATGCAAGAAACCAATTCCTATAACAATTTACCCGCAGAATTGACTGCCATTCATGGTAACTACACTGCCACCTCCGTCACCCTTGGTGATGAAGCTCCCATTGAGTTCTCAGTAAGTGAGCGTGCACAACCTGAAATCCAGACACAAGGAACAAAATCCAATAACAATTTGCCTGCAGAATTGACTAATATTCATGGTAACTACACTGCCACCTCCGTCACAATTAGTGATGAAGCTCCCGTTGAGTTCTCAGTTCTCAGTGAGTGTACACAACCTGAAATCCGCACCCAAGAAACCAAGCCCAATAACACTTTACCTGCAGAATTGAATGCCATTCATGGTAACTACACTGCCGCCTCCGACACCAATGGTGATGAAGTTCCCGTTAAGGTACAGCCTGGCAAGCGCAAGCGTACATCCAGCAGTGCTCAGAAGGTTTACCTATGTCCTCACTGTTCCAGGCCTTATGTCTCAAGAAAATGGTTTAATAAGCACATTCGTCACATACATAAGAGACGCAAATCCGTTAAGAATTTACCTGCAGAATTGACTGCCATACATGGTAACTACAATGCAGTCCCCGTCACCCATGGTGATAAAGTTCCCGTTAAGGTACACGCTGGCAAGCTCCTTACCTCCAGTAGTGCTCAGAAGGATTTCCCATGTCCTCACTGTTCCAGATCCTACGACACAATAAAATGGTGTAATCGGCACATTTCTAACGTACATATGAGGCCCTACCAGGCGGAAAGGCGTCAGTCAGTGAGTGTGCACAACCTGAAATCCCAATGCAAGGAAGCAATACTAATAACAATAACAATTTACTTGCAGAAATGACTGCCATTCATGGCAATAACACTGCCACCTCCGTCAACCATGCTGGTAAAGTTCTTCTTGAGTTCTCAGTCAGTGAGCGTGCACAACCTGAAATCCACACACAAAGAACAAAGTCCAATAACAATTTGCCTGTAGGATTGACTAATATTCACGGTAACTATACTGCTACCTCCGTCACCCTTGGTGATGAAACTCCCGTTGAGTTCTCAGTTCACAGTGAGTGTACACAACCTGAAATCCGCACCCAAGAAACCAAGCCCAATAACACTTTACCTGCAGAAATGAATGTCATTCATGGTAACTACACTGCCGCCCTCGTCACCCATGGTGATGACGTTCCCGTTAAGGTACAGCCTGGCAAGCGCAAGCGTACATCTAGCAGTGCTCAGAAGGTTTACCCATGTCCTCACTGTTCCAGGCCTTATCTCTCAAGAAAATGTCTTAATAAGCACATTTGTCACATAAATAAGAGACGCAAATCCATTAAGAATTTACCTGCAGAATTGACTGCCAAGCATGATAACTACAATGCAACCCCCGTCACCCATGGGGATAAAGTTCCCGTTAAGGTACACGCTGGCAAGCTCCTTATATCCAGTGGTGCTCAGAAGGATTTCCCATGTCCTCACTGTTCCAAATCCTACGACTCAATAAAATGGCGTAATCGGCACATTTCTAACGTACATATGAGGCCCTACCAGGCGGAAAGGCGTCAATCAGTCAGTGAGTGTGCACAGCCTGAAATCCCCATGCAAGAAACCAATTCCAATAACAATTTACTTGCAGAAATGACTGCCATTCATGGCAATAACACTGCCACCTCCGTCACCCATGCTGGTAAAGTTCTTGTTGAGTTCTCAGTCAGTGAGCGTGCACAACCTGCAAACCACACACAAGGAACAAAGTCCAATAACAATTTGCCTGCAGAATTGATTAATATTCACGGTAACTACACTGCCACCCCCGTCACCCTTGGTGATGAAGCTCCCGTTGAGTTCTCAGTTCTCAGTGAGTGTACACAACCTGAAATCCGCACCCAACAAACCAAGCCCAATAACACTTTACCTGCAGAAATGAATGCCATTCAAGGTAACTACACTGCCGCCCACGTCACCCATGGTGATGACGTTCCCGTTAAGATACAGGCTGGCCAGCTCATTACATCCAGTGGTGCTCAGGAGGAATTCCCATGTACTCACTGTTCCAGATCCTACACCTTAAAAAATTGGCGTAAGCGGCACATCTCTAACGCTCATATGAGTCACTACCAGATGAAAAGGCGTCAATCAGTCAGTGAGCGTGCACAACCTGAAATCCGCACACAGGAAACCAAGCCCGTTAACAATTTATCTTCAAAATTGACTGCCTCAGTCACCCAGGGCGATGAAGTTCCCGTTAAGGTACAGGCTGGCAAGCGCGGTACATCCAGCGTTGTTCAGAAGGTTTACCTATGTCCTCACTGTTCCATGCGTTACATATCAAGACAATATCTTAATTGGCACCTTCATCACGTACACAAGAGAGCCCTACAAGGTGGGTAGGCGTCAATCAATCGTATCTGCTTAAGTTCCAGCAGATACACCTTGTACATATTGTTTCAAGTATTATTAAAATAAATTGCTTCCTGTTCACCATATAGTCGCCGCTATAACTAGTTATGAACTATGTGAATTTTAAAAGTTTATGTTCTATAATTTTAATAAAAAAAATCCCACAATTCTGAAATTAAATAACCTATTTTCTTTGTACACATGAAATATGTTGTAGAAAATGACATGCTTACTGGTTACTGCACGCATCATCGGAAGTACATGATTAAAATTCCCTGAATTGCTGCATTGATGACCGAGACGGCACTGAGAAGGGTTTAAAAATTCTCCATGAAGTTTACCAGTCTTTTTATTGTACACTTTTGCTATTTTCGTCTTTCTGATTAACCTTTTATTTGATTGTTATTATATTATAGTTTTAAGGCCCTCTGGCGCCTTAAAACCAGTTCCTTCGGGCAGATGGGACTCGTTAGCTCATCTGATAGTGCGGCTGATACACCAGATGTATTTTACTGGTATCGAGTTTTAAGTCTCCCGTTATTTATTGAACAGAATGGATCCTGATCTTTAACGCCTGACAAACTTATCGATGGAATTTATGGACATTTTAGTCAGGATTCTGCAGATAATTCAACAAGTAACATTAAATCTAATGCCCCTTACCCGCTTAAGGACAGCGTTGGTTTCGAGAATATTAATCCCGATATAAAAAGGAAATCTACAACTAGTGGCAGCCAAATTTTATGCCTTGATAATGACGATAAAGACATTTATGCTTCCAAATATATTTTCGACAAAACTTTAGAAAGTGAATCAAACGAAGCCAGTAATAACACAGTTTGAGATCCAGTGCTAGACAAGCGACGCTTGCCAGTTGTAACGACAGTCATGTTCAACACCACATTTGTGCCGGATGAGATAACAACACCAGAACACATATTTGAGGACACCTCTGATTATTATTGTAATGTTTCTACAGAAAATTCAACAAGTAAAACTACTGTACCTGTTTCTGACAATATAACTGAAGATGAAGATTATCAGGGTATTTACAAACGTTTTTTCGGTGAAACCTATGACACCTACTGATTGTATCTAACACTGAAGTCATTGGTTGTGTTCAACACCACATTTCTATGCCGGAGAAGTCTCAATGGCAACCTTCAGCCTACCGCCATGTACAATATTTAGTCGCAAAGGAAACAGGCAACGAAAGATCCCTGATATCTTCAAGCAGAAGCCAGTTGACTTACCGCACCATCAGTTTTCAGACAGCGAGCGTGCACAACCTGACATCCGCCCACAAGAAACAAAGTCCAAAATCTATTTACTTCCAGAATTAACTGCCATTCATTGTAATTACACAGCCGCCCCCGTCACCCATGGCGATGAAGTCCCCACTAAGGTACTGGCTGGCAAGCTCCCTACATCCTGTGGTGCTCAGAAGGATTTCTCATGTCCTCACTGTTCGAAGTCTTACGCCTCAATACAATGGCGTAATCGGCACATTTCTAATGTACATATGAGTCCCTACCAGGTGGAAAGGCATCGGTCAGTCAGTGAGTGTGTACAACCTGAAATCCGTAAACAAGAAACCAATTCAAATAATAATTTACCTACATAATTGAATGCCATTTATGGTAACAACACTGCCACCTCCATCACCCATGCTGATGAAGTTTCTGTTGAGTTCTCAGTCATTGAGTGTGCAACACCTATAATCCACCCGCAAGATACCAAATCCAATACAATTTGCCTGCAGAATTGGCTACCTTAATGGGAGCCGGTCGGCCGAGCGGACAGCAAGCTGGGCTTGTGGTCCTGGGTTCGATCCCAGGCGCCGGCGAGAAACATTGGGCAGAGTTTCTTTCACCCTATGCCCCTGTTACCTAGCAGTAAAATAGGTACCTGGGTGTTAGTCAGCTTTCACGGGCTGCTTCCTGGGGGTGGAGGCCTGGTCGAGGACCGGGCCGCGGGGACACTAAAAAGCCCCGAAATCATCTCAAGATAACCACTCACGGTAACTACACTGCCACCTCCATTAATCTTGGTGATGAAGCTCCCGTTGAGTTCTCAGTCAGTGAGTGTGCACAACTGGAAATCTACACATATGGAACCAAGTACATAAACGATTTCCCTCAAGAATTGACTGCCATTCATGGTAAGTAAACTGCCGCCCCCGCTACCCATGGTAATGAAGTTCCCTTTAAGGTACAGGCTGGGAAGCTCCTTATATCCAGTGGTGCTCAGAAGGATTTCCCATGTCCTCTCTGTTCCAAGTCTTACGACTCAATAAACATGCGTAATCGGCACATTTCTAACGTACATTTGAGTCCCTACCAGGTGGTAAGGCGTCAATAAGTCAGTGAGTGTGCACAACCTTAAATCCGCATGCAAGAAACCAATTCCTCTAACAATTTACCTGCAGAATTGACTGCCATTCATGGTAACTACACTGCCACCTCCGTCACCCTTGGTGATGAAGCTCCCATTGAGTTCTAAGTAAGTGAGAGTGCACAACCTGAAATCCAGACACAAGGAACAAAATCCAATATAATTTGCCTGCAGAATTGACTAATATTCATGGTAACTACACTGCCACCTCCGTCACAATTAGTGATGAAGCTCCCGTTGAGTTCTCAGTTCTCAGTGAGTGTACACAACCTGAAATCCGCACCCAAGAAACCAAGCCCAATAACACTTTACCTGCAGAATTGAATGCCATTCATGGTAACTACACTGCCGCCTCCTTCACCAATGGTGATGAAGTTCCCGTTAAGGTGCAGCCTGGCAAGCGCAAGCGTACATCCAGCAGTGCTCAGAAGATTTACCTATGTCCTCACTGTTCCAGGCCTTATGTCTCAAGAAAATGGTTTAATAAGCACATTCGTCACATACATAAGAGACGCAAATCCGTTAAGAATTTACCTGCAGAATTGACTGCCATACAAGGTAACTACAATGCAGCCCCTGTCACCCATGGTGATTAAGTTCCCGTTAAGGTACACGCTGGCAAGCTCCTTACATCCAGTAGTGCTCAGAAGGATTTCCCATGTCCTCACTGTTCCAGATCCTACGACACAATAAAATGCCGTAATCGGCACATTTCTAACGTACATATGAGGCCCTACCAGGCGGAAAGGCGTCAATCAGTCAGTGAGTGTGCACAGCCTGAAATCCCCATGCAAGAAACCAATTCCAATAACAATTTACTCACAGAAATGACTGCCATTCATGGCAATACCACTGCCACCTCCGTCACCCATGCTGGTAAAGTTCTTGTTGAGTTCTCAGTCAGTGAGCGTGCAGAACCTGCAAACCACACACAAGGAACAAAGTCCAATAACAATTTGCCTGCAGAATTGATTAATATTCACGGTAACTACACTGCCACCCCCGTCACCCTTGGTGATGAAGCTCCCGTTGAGTTCTCAGTTCTCAGTGAGTGTACACAACCTGAAATCCGCACCCAAGAAACCAAGCCCATAACACTTTACCTGCAGAATTGAATGCCATTCATGGTAACTACACTGCCGCCCACATCACCCATGGTGATGACGTTCCCGTTAAGATACAGGCTGGCCAGCTCATTACATCCAGTGGTGCTCAGGAGGGATTCCCATGTACTCACTGTTCCAGCTACACCTCAAAAAATTGGCGTAAGCGGCACATCTCTAACGCTCATATGAGTCACTACCAGATGAAAAGGTGTCAATCAGTCAGTGAGCGTGCACAACCTGAAATCCGCACACAGGAAACCAAGCCCGTTAACAATTTATCTGCAAAATTGAGTGCCTCAGTCACCCATGGCGATGAAGTTCCCGTTAAGGTACAGGCTGGCAAGCGCGGTACATCCAGCGTTGTTCAGAAGGTTTACCCATGTCCTCACTGTTCCATGCGTTACATATCAAGACAATATCTTAATTGGCACCTTCATCACATACACAAGAGAGTCCTACAAGGTGGGTAGGCGTCAATCAGTCGTATCTGCTAAAGTTCCAGCAGATACACCTTGTACATGTTGTTTCAAGTATTATTAAAATAAATTGCTTCCTGTTCACCATATAGACGCCGCTATAACTAGCTATGAACTATGTGAATTTTAAAAGTTTATGTTCTATAATTTTAATAAAAAAAATCCCACAATTCTGAAATTAAATAACCTATTTTCTTTGTACACATGAAATATATTGTAGAAAATGACATGCTTACTGGTTACTGCGCGCATCAACGGAAGTACATGATTAAAATTCCCTGAATTGCTGCATTGATGACCGAGACGGCACTGAGAAGGGTTGATTAAAGGAGTCATTCTGCATGAAGTTTACCAGTCTTTTTATTGTACACTTTTGCTATTTTCGTCTTTCTGATTAACCTTTTATTTCAATGTTATTATATTACAGTTTTAAGGCCCTCTGGCGCCTTAAAAACAGTTCCTTCGGGCAGATGGGACTCGTTAGCTCATCAGATAGTGCGGCTGATACACCAGACGTATTTTACTGGTATCGAGTTTTAAGTCTCACGTTTGTCAACAGAATGGATCCTGATCTTTAACGCCTGTCAAATTTATCGATGGAATTTATGGACATTTTAGTCAGGATTCTGCAGATAATTCAACAAGTAACATTAAATCTACTGCCCCTTACCCGCTTAAGGACAGCGTTGGTTTTGAGAATATTAATCCAGATATATAAAGGAAATCTACAACTAGTGGCAGCCAAATTTTATGCCTTGATAATGACGATAAAGACTTTTATGCTTCCAAATATATTTTCGACAAAACTTTAGAAAGTGAATCAAACGAAACCAGTAATAACACAGTTTGAGATCCAGTGCTACACAAGCGACGCTTGCCAGTTGTAACGACAGTCATGTTCAACCCCACATTTGTGCCGGTTGAGATAACAACACCAGAACACATATTTGAGGACACCTCTGATTATTATTGTAATGTTTCTACAGCATATTCAACAAGTAAAACTACTGCACCTGTTTCTGACAATATTACTGAAGATGAAGATTATCAGAGTATTTACAAACGTTTTTACGGTGAAACCTATGACACCTACTGATTGTATCTAACACTGAAGAAATTGGTTGTGTTCAACACCACATTTCTATGCCGGAGAAGTCTCAACGGCAACCTTCAGCCTACCGCCATGTACAATATTTAGTCGCAAAGAAGGAGACAGGCGACGAAAGATCCCTGATATCTTCAAGCCGAAGCCAGTTGACTTACCGCACGATCAGTTTTCAGACAGCGAGCGTGCACAACCTGAAATCCGCCCACAAGAAACAAAGTCCAAAATCTATTTACTTCCAGAATTAACTGCCATTCATTGTAATTACACAGCCGCTCCCCGTCACTCATGGCGATGAAGTTCCCACTAAGGTAATGGCTGGCAAGCTCCCTACATCCTGTGGTGCTCAGAAGGATTTCTCATGTCCTCACTGTTCGAAGCCTTACACCTAAATACAATGGCGTAATCGGCACATTTCTAATGTACATATGAGTCCCTACCAGGTGGAAAGGCATCAATCAGTCAGTGAGTGTGTACAACCTGAAATCCGTAAACAAGAAACCAATTCAAATAATAATTTACCTACATAATTGAATGCCATTTATGGTAACAACACTGCCACCTCCGTCACCCATGCTGATGAAGTTTCTGTTGAGTTCTCAATCATTGAGTGTGCAACACCTATAATCCACCCGCAAGATACCAAGTCCAATACAATTTGCCTGCAGAATTGGCTACCTTAATGGGAGCCGGTCGGCCGAGCGGACAGCATGCTGGACTTGTGGTCCTGGGTTCGATCCCAGTCGCCGATGAGAAACATTGGGCAGAGTTTCTTTCACCCTATGCCCCTGGTAACTAGCAGTAAAATAGGTACCTGGGTGTTAGTCAGCTGTCACGGGCTGCTTCCTGGGGGTGGAGGCCTGGTCGAGGACCGGCCGCGGGGACACTAAAAAGCCCCGAAATCATCTCAAGATAACCTCAAGATAACCATTCACGGTAACTACACTGCCACCTCCATTACCCTTGGTGATGAACCTCCCGTTGAGTTCTCAGTCAGTGAGTGTGCACAACTGGAAATCTACACATATGGAACCAAGTACATAAACGATTTCCCTCCAGAATTGACTGCCATTCATGGTAAGTACACTGCCGCCCCCGCTACCCATGGTAATGAAGTTCCCTTTAAGGTACAGGCTGGGAAGCTCCTTATATCCAGTGGTGCTTAGAAGGATTTCCCATGTCCTCTCTGTTCCAAGTCTTACGACTCAATAAACAGGCGTAATCGGCACATTTCTAACGTACATTTGAGTCCCTACCAGGTGGTAAGGCGTCAATAAGTCAGTGAGTGTGCACAACCTTAAATCCGCATGCAAGAAACCAATTCCTATAACAATTTACCTGCAGAATTGACTGCCAATCATGGTAACTACACTGCCACCTCCGTCACCCTTGGCGATGAAGCTCCCATTGAGTTCTCAGTAAGTGAGCGTGCACAACCTGAAATCCAGACACAAGGAACAAAATCCAATAACAATTTGCCTGCAGAATTGACTAATATTCATGGTAACTACACTGCCACCTCCGTCAAAATTAGTGATGAAGCTCCCGTTGAGTTCTCAGTTCTCAGTGAGTGTACACAACCTGAAATCCGCACCCAAGAAACCAAGCCCAATAACACTTTACCTGCAGAAATGAATGCCATTCATGGTAACTACACTGCCGCCCTCGTCACCCATGGTGATGACGTTCCCGTTAAGGTACAGCCTGGCAAGCGCAAGCGTACATCCAGCAGTGCTCAGAAGGTTTACCCATGTCCTCACTGTTCCAGGCCTTATCTCTCAAGAAAATGTCTTAATAAGCACATTTGTCACATAAATAAGAGACGCAAATACATTAAGAATTTACCTGCAGAATTGACTGCCATACATGGTAACTACAATGCAGCCCCCGTCACCTATGGTGATAAAGTTCCCGTTAAGGTACACGCTGACAAGCTCCTTACAACCAGTAGTGCTCAGAAGGATTCCCCATGTCCTCACTGTTCCAGATCCTACGACACAATAAAATGGTGTAATCGGCACATTTCTAACGTACATATGAGGCCCTACCAGGCGGAAAGGCGTCAATCAGTGAGTGTGCACAACCTGAAATCC